>NC_073746.1:133888601-134140826 GCF_029784135.1 Toxorhynchites rutilus septentrionalis
TGGATTTGAAGTCTGTGTTAGGGAATCACATTTCAGTCGGAACAAAAATACCCCGGACTTTCATGTGTTTGCAATGCCGATTTCTCCAACACTGCTTGGTTTGAAGTCTTTGTTAGGGAACACATTTCGGTTAGAACAAAATCCCCATACTTTCATGTATTTGCAATGCTGATTTCCCCAAGGCTACATGGTTATGATGGCTGTTTTGGGGAAACCGTAAATCGGGCCAATCAAAACGAGGTAGTTAGGGCGTTTAAACAACGCTTAACATTTTACAGTTATTCAATTGTTTATCTAATGAAAAATAACATTTTATTAATTGCGATAGATGGGTAGAAATATTCCCTATCAATTGATGCAAACATCTTTCCGATACAGTAAGAAATGTTCGAGTTATAAGCATTCGGTATCTTTAATTTTTTCTCGCATGTTCTGTGTTTATGTTTTCATTTTACTCCCATATACTCCGGTTAGACGTAGTCCCACGTCAAAAACAAATTTTGGGCGGGACGAAGTTTGCCGGGTCAGCTAGTCATAAATAAATCTAGTTTTATGTACAGTGTGTTGGGGAGCTTATTGATAATCTCTTAGAAGGGTGGTAGAGGATCATATTTGATGTAAAGCCCATCAAACCATGCGTTAGATCAAATTTAAATCAATAGAGAATTATTGACATTTTTTCAATTTTTTGACTGTGTTGTAAACACGTTCTAAACTAAAAAAAGGTGGTCCTGAACTGGAATCTGACCCGCCTAGGAACTGCTCTATCTACCGAATTACGATATGTCAGATGAGAGGTGTCGATACGCTGACAGTTTGTATTGTGACTTTTTTCCGCTCCTGCTTTTAGTGTCATTTTGGTTTTTTTTTCACCGCTTCAACAAAAAAGGACTTTTAACCTCTACGGAACTTAAGTTGCATTCATTTCGGTCATTTTAGTATTTCATAGAATTATTGAAATACTTTTGCTTGACTCATAGCGGGTGCGGGACGGCCACTCGAATTGTTGGTTGAATAACTCAAGGCGCATTCATGATAACTTTGATGTTTTTTAAAAATTATTTTCATTTATTTTTAATTATGATAATTTCGCAAGGGTTGCACATTAAGCACGTTATAGGTAATTCAGAAAAAATAACACCTCCCACTCTTGTCACGCTTGATCTAAAATACAACGACCTTAATATGTAGCACAATTTTCCCGGATACAATCATCCGCCTAGATTCACGAGTCATTACATTTGGCCATCTCACCCTTAGTGGTGGCCAACTTGACCCGTCATGATTTTAATAGAACCTTTTCCATACCTTTTTTAATTTATCATATAACATTATGGAATTAAAGAAAAACTTTTGGAAGTTAACGTGGTTCCGGAAAACACCATAAAGATCGATGCTGACATAATGAATTGCCTCAATTTTGGATGCATAGTGTTTAATTGTACTCTATGCTTAGGGTGGCCGTCTTACCCCGTATTCCTTTATATCCCACTTCCTCTCATCAATCTTCTTTCTCAACCATAACCCATATAATTTGATTTGTGCGTCTTTTCCGACCTAGTGGGAGCTGATCTGCAAAGAAGGGAATAATTAGGATCACAAATTTTGAACATGTTGAAGAAAGATCTTCTACGTTACTTCACACAACTTAAATACTTCCATTAGAAACAGAAAAAAATATAGGAGGTTGTGTTCAAGACACGACCGCATTGTTGACATAGAAGTACGCTGTGATTTAATTCAAGTCGCGTGTTTATAACTGCGGATATTATTTTATAATGCTACGAAAATTTTAAAATAACCATTCTACCGGTTTGGTCGCCCTGAAATGTTTTTTTTTATTGTAGAATCATTTGGCGATAATTGTTTAATGATTCATTCTTGTGCTCGCAGAACAATACATGCTCGAGATAAGCTCAGCAGTCATCCTTAGTGGAGAAAGTTTTGCTACTGGCAAGCGAAACAAAATCACATACAAAATTCCAGAACGACATTTACTTTCTTGGTGACTAAATAAACGAAATAAACTCTATCTGTTAATCTCAACAACCTCGAAAAGAGTAGCATTGCTTCATTATGATCAAGATTAGCGCAAATGCAATCAAATTGAAAGCAGCTTTGCGGCAGGTACGCGAGCCCAAATAAATCAATAACTTAATATAGCTTATTCAATAACTTGGTATTCCCCAAATAATTTTTTGGTGCACAACCTTAACACCTGCTTCACCATAGTGTCAGTATGCATTGATGACAGAGAACAAACAATGTTAACTGCTTGGAAGAAGGCTGAATAGTTGCCTCAGCAGAGATTCATTACTAATACCCTAGCGTAAATATGTCCCTCCCGCTATCTTTCTTCCTTGTTTATATTTATCACTTCGTCTCGCCCAAAATTTATTTTTCGTTATCACATCCACGTTTTCTTTCCACTTTCGAACGAAGATCAGTTTCATTAGCGCAAACATCAAATGGACTGATAACGCTTGTCAATATGTAATTGTAGAACATATGCGAATTGAATTTTTCGAACTTTCCCATTTTTTTCAGAGTTTTCCGAAAATTTTCAATTGTCATGTTTGGTTGAAATATGTGTATCATTTTCAAGGGACCCCCTCTCCAATCCAGTACTCGTACCCAAAAACCCACACATCCCAAATTTGGCTCAATTTGCTTGATTATTTCTCGAGTTATTCAGAAGTTTGTGTTTTATTTGTGTGGCAGCCACCCTTTAGATAGAGGGGAGGAGTGTCTATCCACTATAGGAACATTTTATGCACCCTAAAACCTTCACATGCCAACTTTGGTTTCGTTCGCTTGACTAACTTCCAAGTAATGCAAAAATTTATGTTTCACTAGCTAACCCGGCAAACTTCGTCCCGCCCATTTACTTGATTAATTCTCGAGTAATGCAGAAATTTGTGTTTTATTTGTATGGCAGCCACCCCTAAGAGAGGGGGGAGGGGTATCTAACCACCATAGAAACATTCATTGCACCCTAAAGTTTCCATATGTCTAATTTGGTTTAATTTGCTTGATTAATTCTCGGGTAATGCAAAAAATTGTGTTTCATTTGTATGGCAGCCCCCTCTAAGAGAGGGGGAAGGAGTATCTTATCACCATAGAAACATTGATTGCATCCTAAAACCTCCACATGCCAAATTTGGTTTCATTTGCTTGATTAATTCTCGAGTAATGCAGAAATTTGTGTTTCATTTGTATGGCAGCCCCCCCTTTGAGTGGGGGAAGGACTGTCTAACCATCATAGAAACATTTATTGCATTTGGCTTCATTTGCTGGATTAATTTCCGAGTAATGCAGAAATTTGTGTTTCATTTGTATGGCAGCCCCCCTTTGAGTGGGGGAAGGACTGTCTAACCATCATAGAAACATTTATTGCACCCTAAAACTTTCACATGCCAACTTTGGTTTCGTTTGATTGATTAATTTCCGAGTAATGCAAAAAATTGTGTTTCATTTGTATGGCAGCCCCCTCTAAGAGAGGGGGAAGGAGTATCTTATCACCATAGAAACATTGATTGCATTCTAAAACCTCCACATGCCAAATTTGGTTTCATTTGCTTGATTAATTCTCGAGTAACGCAGAAATTTGTGTTTCATTTGTATGGCAGCCCCCCCTTTGAGTGGGGGAAGCACTGTCTAACCATCATAGAAACATTTATTGCACCATAAAACTTTCACATGTCAACTTTGGTTTCGTTTGCTTGGTTAATTTCCGAGTAATGCAGAAATTTGTGTTTCATTTGTATGGCAGCCCCCCCTTAGAGAGGGGGGAGGGGTCTCAAAATATCAGGAAAACCTTCCCCGGCCCCAAAAACCCCTACATACCAATTTTCATGTCGATCGGTTCAGTAGTTTCCGAGTCTATAAGAATCAGACAGACAGACAGACATCACTCCATTTTTATATATATATAGATTTGTATGGCAGCCCCTCCTTAGAGAGGGGAGAGGAGTGTCTAACTACCATAGAAACATTTATTGCCTCCTAAAACCTCCACATGCGAAATCTAGTTTCGTTTCGCATTAATTGCCGAGTAATGCAGGAATTTGTGTTTCATTTGTATGGCATTCCCCCCTTAGGGAAGGGGGAAAGGTCTCGAACTATCATAAGAATCTTCCCCGACCCCAAAAACCCCTACATACCAATTTTCATGTCGATCGGTTCAGTAGTTCCCGAGTCCATAAAAATCAGACAGACAGATATATATATATATATATATATATATATATATATATATATATATATATATATATATATATATATATATATATATATATATATATATATATATATATATATATATATATATATATATATATATATATATATATATATATATATATATATATATATATATATATATATATATATATATATATATATATATATATATATATATAGATTACTAATTTGATAATTTGCAACACAAAACAATCGTCAATCATACCATAAAAAAATTGGGCGATTGTTGCTTCGCTACAGGGCCAATGCACAAGGGAGCAGATAAAAATGGGATTTCAGCGTAGCGAAGATGCACTATTTTTACGTACGGGTTGTGAAGCACGCACGTACACATATAAATATTCATATATCGATGACTTGAAGCAACTAAATGTACACACACTTATCTCCGTTTTGCGTTCCTCTCAACAGAGGCCCATTCTGTTAATATTGCCAGTCTAGATTAGCTTAGCTGTCATCCTTTGTGGAGCAAGTTATCCTACCGTCATGCGAAACTAAATCACTGACAAAATTCCAGAACATTCATTTTCTTGGTGAGCCGACAATAGCCTAGCTTTATGATTCCCCACACAATTGTGTAGCTCAAAACATTGATGCAATGGCGTAAGTTTGATGCAATGATTGCAATGCCAAAGACATCAGCGATTGAGTAATTTGGTCGCGTCCACAGCTCAGTCCGAATCGAAGACATGTGATGGTGCAAAACAAGGAAGAACAAGCGATGTTCATTGCTTCGTATCTAGAACGATACTGAATGTTTGCCTTCCCTCCCCTTGTTGAATTAAAGAGACTTTGAACTTCTTTAGATCATTCGTCTCTAGCCTCCAAAAAGGTCATTGGAAAACTCTACTTTTTCCGCATATTACTCCTCCACCCCAATTGTCTTGAGAAGAGCACTCGACCCCTCGCCGTCCAGCTCGCCCAGCAACGGTGTTGTCAAGTCGGTGTCCTCACGTAGAATGAACGTTTGCCTCAGCGAGATCCACTGTTTATACTCTAGGCAAATACTCCCCTCCGTTCTTCTTCATTTCCTTTGTTCACGGAGACTTTAAATCTTACGATTTCTCCTTCGTTGCTCGTCGATAAGTTGCTCTGTTCGGGAAACCATATGAATGACAGAACAAATGTATGGGGAAATGAGATTGCTTCCAATTTTTCAACAATTTAAACCATGTTCAGACTATGGGATAGTAATGTATAGCATATTAAACAAATATTAGAAAATTTCCGATTCGATTGGTATGCATTCGTATAAATCCGTTCGCAGCAAAAATAGGTATTAACGTTATAACGTTTTTTCGTTTAAAAGATATTTAAAAAAGATATTTAAAGTTATACGTTTTGCCTCAAACCTTCCATGCGTCTCCATATAAATATTAACATCAATGGAGACGCATGGGTGGTTCGAAGATAAATATAGAAGTTAATTTTAGAGGCGAATGAACTTAATTTTAATGAACGAATGAACGAATGAACTATTAATATCGTAATTGAATATAATGATAATGTGTTCGGATTAGAAAAACCGTCCGGATTATGAAGTATTATGGTATCAACAATCTTATTTTAACATATTAAGGACCGCACGTTTTGGGGCAAACTTGTACGCTTCATTTGTTCGGATTCCACGAATGAGATCGTTTCCTTCGGTGTGGATGAAACGAAGGCGAGCCATCGGTAGGCCTTGTTAGGTTCTTGGCAAACCAAGGATTTCACCATCAAGTGTAGAAAACACGGGTTATTTCGTGTTCCATCCGTAACAGACGGAACGCGAAACACGAGAAAACTCGTGAGCCGTCCGCAATGTGTTAATACTAATAAAACAGATTAGCCCTGGCTATTGTTTTGCATAATTTGGATGATTTCGATAATCTGAACCTAGAAAAAATAACTAAAAATGAAATTGACAATCCTATTCTCTTATCTTGTGGAAAAATGTAAATGATTTTGATAGTCATTGCTTGCCTGATAAGCCTTTCTCGATAATATGGAGAGGTTTACTATCAGAGAATTTTCTGAATGCTGAAGAACGAATGTAATGTTTCCATTTTTACTGTGTGAAAGTTGCTCCTACAATTGCCCTTTTTAATAACTTTGCTATTGCTTTGTTCTCTACTCACAATATTCCCACCAAGCGCTCGTTCTGAATTCAGTAAAGTCCCAAGTCACGTTCCGCGAAAGTTGAGTGATTCATGGCTTGACTTTCACACTTTGCTGCGAAAATTCTAGAGTTGGACACTCGGCCACCAACCTGAAGCCCCGGGTGAAAATCGAAATGCTTATACTGATTTCACCCACACCTCTGGAGTGGAAACTTCCCTTATATTGCTACCAAGAAAACAAGATGAAAATGAAATATTAAAACTTAAGTTCTTTACCCTTTTGCCCCATTCATCATTTTTTATTTTTTGTGTAAACCGAATGAATGGAAAAATGAAAAACGCTAAGTATGCTTTTGAACTACTCGGGACAGCTTTGCTCGACTCGGGGATTGAATGAGCTTGTTATGTCGGGGGTGTTATTTCGTCATTTGGAAAAAAGTGTCAAACTAGAATTTCGACTTATTAAATCCGTCATAAAAGCCGACTATTAAATAAGCTTGATGATGCATTTCCAAGGTTGGACTTACCACGGCTACCACGATGAGAATGGCCGCCACCAGCGTTCCAGCTGCTACGTACGCGTTGTTTAGATCGAGGGCACCTTCCCGTTGTCCGAAACTTGTTTCAGAGTCACCATAAATGATGCTACTACTGCTTCCATGGATTCCATTCGGACTGTTTTGGCTCAAGTTGTCGGACAGCATCTCGCTCGAGCTTACAACCGTGTCAATTACAAAATTTTCTGAAACGAAAAATAAACGAATCGTTGGTTATTTTTTGCTGAAAAATTTATTGCAATTGATTCAGCCTATCCTCATGTTGCGTATTTTCTCCCATTTAATCTCTATTAATTGGGAAAAATTGCTAGGATAATAATCTCTCTCATGTTTCGACACACACATACCGAGGGGCCATCCGACTGATGTTCTGTTACCTGGCACAATAAAACGAAATGTATTTTACTCTGCCGGTCGGTCACTGATATAACCGAATAAAATCGACAAAGGTAGAATGGAAAGGAAATAAACCTAAAAGAGAGCTCTTCGGAAATTTATATCCCATGAACCCCCGGCAAACATTGGAACATAAATCAGAGAAAAGCCAATTTTTATTACCCAGCGTAAGAGCTGGGGGAAATGAAATAGTTTAAATGTGCAGCAAAAAAAAATGTCCTCGAAAACGAAATTATGGGAAAGTGATAGTCAATTATTTATCAAACGGGGCACAACTGGTTGCGACGTTCGTGACACTTTATCCTGCGGGGGGTCTGCGTAGGTTCCTCTAATTACTATCCAAGAAGCTTAAACGGGTGATTTATGAAGCGACCGGAGCATTTGCAAATTGCTGCTGCTTACCTTTGCACATCTTGCCCGTGAATCCCGGCTTGCAAGCACAGTAAAACGACTCCTCCGTTGTCCAGCAGGTGCCTCCATTGTCGCACGGGTTCACGTTGCATAACTGGCGGATAAAAAAAGGACGAAAAGGGTAAAAATATCATTTATTAGACCGATTTTCTTTTGCATACTGCACCAGCTGCGAATGACATCAAGAAGACTATGTGTCATTGTTATTCTGCAATAAGTTTGTTTCACGGTGTACGAGGCACTGAGGATGAAATGTGAGGGAACCATTCTTACACCCTTTGTTAATAAATGCAATAACTTGAGTTGGTGGAAGAAAATCTTACTAAAGTAGTCCATTCTAAAATAAAAGAGCGAGTTTGTGTTGACTAAATTACATTATATTGTAAAACAATTTTTCACATTACATTATATTGAATTGTTCGTTCACATTGTATCTTTCGGTAAACCCGTTTACACAGTCTATTTTATCGCTAGTAGGAATTGCAGAAAAATGCCACTGAGAATACTTTCCATCACTTTTCTCATTTCTTTTTTTGACGTAAAACTACGTCTCTCAGTAACAAACGATGTTTTACACACCAGTCGAATCGGAAATTCTCTAGGCAACGAGGGCTATGTAGAAAGTAACAGACGATTTTTACTAGCGCGATAGTGGGTGAAACTAAAGTCGCCATCATGTTATAAAAAGACCTCTACGCGTATTCTTCTTCCTTTTCCCACTGTGACTAGTTAAAACGTGCCCTGCGATATAAAATCCCACCACTTGTTAAAATGCGTTCAGTGAAGGATTTGACTACATCGACACTTCATTATTACACTTCAAATTACCACAAACTGAAATGGAATACGGGATTTCAATAGGGTTTGTTGGGCAAATTGTAGTGACTTCCTTGAAAATAACCCTGGGGCCAGAATAAGCTCTCGGAAATGGCTAAAAAAACCTCATCGGTGATATCGTTGTTCAGATCGAAGATCGGTACTATGGATTGCATTACCGTGCCAAAATTTCAATAACCGGTTATTCGGTAATGAAAATTTCATTACCGGTAAAACCGGTAAATCTCCGGTGAAAACATACTTTAAAATACCCAATTTTCTTGAAGAAACGGTTTTTATTTAAAATGATTAGTTTATAAAAAAACATTTTGCAGGTTTTTGTTGGTAAAGGTAATACTTAAGGACACAGAGAATGTTAATTCTGTCGTCTTCTAATCTAGATCGGATCTCATTATGTTGGGCGTACAGTACGAAGAGTACCGAATACCATTGTCATGTATTTGCCTTTGATGCCGTCTGTACGAAAACTCTTGTCCGAGGGTTTTCATCAATCCGTTTATAGACATTAAGCTTGGGCTGGACGTTGATACCTTTGATTGTTGCAATCGTCGTTCAAGTTTTTCCTTGATGCTCAACTGCAAGTTTCGCATCGTCCAGTGGATTTTCTCCTCCTGTTGTCCAGCTACAATATCATCATCGTCAAACTTGATCAAGTCAGGAACAATTTAGAATGCCTGCTTGATCAATACAGTTCGCGACGTGTGATAGAAGACGCCAAAGTCATAATTAATTGTGTCACGATCACGAGCAGAATAATTATTCATATGCGACAGGGGTGGCCAAACTTTTGGGCATTACGTACGACTAATTGTTCAAATGTTAGGCTGCGGTCTACCAACGTTGACTGTATCAAAAAGTCACTAGAAATTGAATGTAGTACAAGACGATAAAATAAAGTTTAAACTAGTGTTGAAAATGGATAGTAGTTTGGCCGGATACCGGATAACAGATATCCGGCCAGCCTCGACCCTCAGCCCTTTATAAGCTTATAAATGACTAAGAGAAATGACAGGCGAATATGAGACAAATGAAATGAATATTTTAGAAATAAATAAACACATTTTTAAATAATGATTATGAACGAATATTAAATTTTTCGTTCAGAATAAATATCCTATTAAATAGTGAATCAA
Organism: Toxorhynchites rutilus septentrionalis; assembly: GCF_029784135.1. Taxonomy (NCBI): domain Eukaryota; kingdom Metazoa; phylum Arthropoda; class Insecta; order Diptera; family Culicidae; genus Toxorhynchites; species Toxorhynchites rutilus. Next base: position 133,898,301 of record NC_073746.1, read on the forward strand.
GTTTTCTACAAGGAATCTGGAACAGTTTTTTTCCTGATAGCATTTTATATCATAATATTAAGATTTTTGTAAGTTGTACTTAGAATAGTCTTCAGAGATGGTAATCTGAGAGGTACACTTACTTCACTACAAATCAAATCTAAATTATTATGACCGGCGACCGGTGGTTGAAGTAGTTCGCTTTTATATATTTTATTATAGCTTTTATATATTTTATCATAGCTTTTATATATTCGATGTAATTTTGCATGTTGTTGCATCAAAAAAGTATCTGGACAGAGACGAGACCGCCCAAAGAGCAACGATTTCACTTCGGTGTTCTCCTGGAAATTCATTATTTCATCATCATCATTATTCATCATAATTTACCACTGGTTAATTTTGAGTACTGTTATAAAGTTAATACTGTTATGAATTGATAATAATTAATATTTAATATATAATAAAATTATAACACATTAATAACATAATAATATTTCTGACATGTCAGTAATCACACCTTATTTACTTGTGAAAGATTTTTTTTTGTTTATTGTCTTATGATTTATCCTAAGTTAATTAGTTTTTTTTTTTGTAAATCCGGTCACTATCCGGTACGCAGCCGGGTAGCAAATATTGGCCGAATAGCTACCGGATGTCCTTTTCATCTCTAGTTTTTTTTCTTTCCGGTACACTTTCCTGTACACGCGCGCAAAATCATAACTCGTATATTTGCGCACGGTGACACAGACTGTAATTTTGCTATTGTGTTTTTCTAGGCGTGGTGGTGTTTAATTTAAGTAAAAAATATATATATATAATTGAATCTTCAAACTCCAGAAAATATGTTTTCTTCAACTTCATTCAGTTTCAATAGTCATTTAATTTAGCTATTTCAGAACTGAATTATTGATTCCCAGTCTGTGAGATCGTATGCTCGAGTACAGGATGGTTAATTAAAGGAAAAAAATAGGTCATACTAATAAAAACTAAATAATACATTATTCTATAAAATAAACATAATTTTCGGTTACTAAATCATTGATAAATAATACTTTATTTTGTGTAAAATCTCATCAATCGATATCGTTGATTTTTTAAGAAAATCAGAAATATTGACCCCTATTATGTAAATTGAATCGAACGGTCAATTACATATTTTGAAACGAAATTTGAGATTTTTCTCCCAAAGCAAAATATCAGAAATGCAACAAGTAAACCAAACAGCTCGATGAATTATACCGACAGCTTTCACCCGACTGCAAAATAGAGCATAATTCTATTATTCATAATTAAACATTTAATTTTAGAAATTCCTAATTTCTCGTTCATCAATGTTGTTCCATTCATGCTTAAATTTTATGGAAGAAATCTGCAGAAATAATAACATTCACATAAAGGCATAAAGACAAATATTATTTATGGCGTAAAAAAATTACCGAAATTACCGGTTATTGATTGTAAAATTACCGGTAATTCGGTAATGGAAAATGACCCGGTATTACCGGTAAAACCGGTAACGGTAAAACCGGTTAACAATCCCCAATCGGTACTTAGACCGGCAATTCTGAGATTTAATGAAGCAATCTTAATTATCATAATTTTCGCTATCTTTAACACTAGAACCACCGACCGGTCAAAATGACCGGTTATATAATTTGTTCACAAGACTTTGTCTTGATTTTTTTTATATTTTCTAAAAATGTTGTAACTTTTTCTAACTATAGTTTATTTCCTTTGAAATGTTTATTTTTTTGACAACTATATATAACACTGGTCAAAATTATCGGTTTGGTAAAAATAGGTATATAAAAACTGTCGGTAGTTCTCGTGCTAAGAACACGATTGCGCTTGTACCAATTTTCGGAGGAAGACGAACTTGGAACTGGTTCTACACGAGGACTGCCGGAGAACTTTCAGAGCGACCTTCAGCACGACGCACAGTTCGTTGAATGCATAGAAATGTGGGACAAAAATCATAACAGCAGAATTTAGTCATTGTGACACTTTGGTGTGATGTTTGCATAAATGATATTTGAACAATCGCATAAGTGTCTCAAGCGACAAAATCTTTGTTTGTCTAAACTGAATAGAAATATCAGATTAATTTCTTCTCAAATTTTGAAATGTATAAGACAAACCTGTAAGCTATATGCAACAGACAATGAAAAAGATTTGATCCAGTAATTCAGAATTGATAGACCGTTTCCGGAATTCTCGGGCTAATACAAAATTTTGCCTGATTTTTAAGAAATGATCTTGATTTCTCCTGATTTTTGTACTTTTTACTTTATCAGAATAAAAATTATCCATAAAAATATGAGAACTGTCAACTGTTAAAAAATGAGAACTGTCAACTGTTATGGATCTCCGCTCTGCACATGTGTATTGCTTACATTAAATTCTCCTAATACAAAGCTCTACCAAACTTATTTATTAATATGCATGATCGTTGCAAATCTGAGCAGTTTAAATACGCCTTCTGACACCTCTACGAACGTTCAAAAATTTGTGTTGAAAGAGAAAGCCTATATGTAGAAAACTAATATCTAATCTTTTGAGTATCACGTTCTTTCTTTATTTTAAAAAATAGTCCCGGAACTTTTTGAATGCACTTTGTACACTCGACGAAAAAATCGCTAAACGTATAATTATGAAACGTTCTCAAGGGAAATTTTCAAGGATACACTAGGTTAAACATTAATCTGCTCACATCAGTACTTACTGCATTTTTAAGTGCTTACTGCATGTTTTTTCCATTTTCAGCTAATTAAATTAGACTTTATAAAACAAAGAGAAACCTGTTTTGACACTTTTCAAAAATCGCTGTAGAAAATTTTTGTTTTTGTTTGTTTTTTTTTCCCATCGTAGGAACAAATGTTCCTTATACAGAATTTATTGAATATAGCTGCGAAACAAAAAAAAAAATACCGTTCTGAATCATATTTCGGAAACTTTGTTCTAATATCTTGAAATACTTAATGCACTGATGATATAACTATCAAATTAATATCACAATTGCTTCTTTAGAGTAATACCTTGGTTTTTATTTATAACATAATCGGCAGAAATCTAACCATACTACTCATTATCGTTTGTGTTTGACGTTTCCTTAGCGTGAGCACGTAGAGTTTACCCGTTCATAAACATTTTAATTTCTCCCGTGTTTCATCAGTTCTCATCATCGTTAACAGTTTACTGTGATTGCTTGGTAAGTGTTTCGCAGTTGACTATAAAATATAATCAAGTGTAATGTCATTTTCGTCCAAAAAAATTACAAAATAAAGTGTCCGAAATTTGAATTCAATCTGTCCGAAATTTGATTTAGTATCCGAAGTTTGATTCTTATTCGCTTGATTCGAAAAGCATTTTATTCGATGATTTTTTTATGTTTTCAATCAAATAGGTACCAAAGTAGAAAGCTTAAAAGCGTATTGAACTAATTCATTAAAAATATCAACCAAATAATACCTGTGAATGAAGTTTAGATCTGGTTTCTGCATCATATGCCTTAAGCGTCCGAAATATGATTCAGAACGGTATGATTTGCGGTGCGATCATTACTTATTGAAATGATAATCACCGAAGAAGAAAAGGATAGTTTTTCATTCAGTCTAGATAATCTCTGTAGTGAAAGGTCCCAAAGGGTGTTGATTGCATTGAACATGTTAATTAGATTTGCTATTGCCCGAGTTATCATTCTATCTTCTTCTGTTGGCTTATCGCGAAATTACAGCCATTAAAAAGTCCCTCAAAAAATTCGATGCTGCGAAGTGTACCTCTCTCTCTCTCACGGGGGTCTCCGTAGCCACATTGGTTGCGCGTTCGCTTAGTAAGCGATCGATCGTGAGTTCAAAACTCAAGGCCCTCATTGACCATCTTTGTGTTGTTACAGAATAACTACGTCCACGCAACAATCATCAGCGATGGAGATCGATCCACGGTCGAAATAAGATCGATTCATCCATACAACTGCTCTGCTCTGCAAGACACATCGGGCTGCTGTTCTATAAATAACTCAACAATGATCAATCAACTGTCTCCGCTGTCCGGTCTAACTGGATAATGGAAGAACAGAACGAAAACTCTTACGCCTATATGGCAACTGTGTAAATGTGTACCATGTGCAATGGTATAAAAGGGAATACTCTAACGTCGAAAACATGGCAACTGTGTAATGTGCTAATTATAGATATGATAAACATGTGACATGTACACGATTGAAATTCAGCTCTGTTACAGCTAAAATGCTAATGAGCCTAAAAATAAACAAAAGGGATACAAAAAAGTGTACCTCTGATTTTGAATCTCTGACAATGAATGTATGCTAAAATTTAAAAAGATAACCCCATACAAAATGTTCACCACCTCGAGAAAACACGTGATGCAAAATTTCAGCTCAATCGGACTTAAGGGAGATTGGCGCAAAGCGGTCAAAGTTTGAGTTTTTTGAAAATCGAAAAATTACCCAAGGGGGGGAGTAAAGGAAATAGGGGTTTCAAAAACAAAATTGATACAAAATGTCTTAAAATTGCATGAAGCGTCGAGATTTACTGTCATTTCGATTTTTTTTTCTGTCAAAAATCGACACTCTGGGACAAACCTTATGGTTTTGGGTGCCAATAAAAATAGTTATCTCGATTTTTATTCGGCACATGCTGCGAAATGTTGGTTAACACGATAATATACCTAATGCAAAATATTAGCTCAATCGGACTTCATTTTTTAGTCTATATACTATATACTTTAATGATATTTTGCATGGGGTGTTTTTCGAGGTGGTGAACATTTTTATGAGGTAATTTTTTGAAATTCGAGATGACCATTCTCATTGGCACCCTGGTGTATATACTAACACGTTAAGTTAAACGTAGCAGAATCCTTCTCTCTTCTACTCTGTAAGTTTAGCGACTTATAATCATAATCATAAGTTTTGAGGAAAATTTAGAGCATTGAATTAACTTTTATATATTTTTTTATCAATATGCTGAACAACGAAGTTACTTTGTTTTTTGCAAAACAAAGCTAACATATTTTTGCAGTTTAATGTCAAATAAAAAAATGTCATACATGTCTAATCGAAGGATTGCATGCAACCCTGTTAGCAAAACCTAAAACATCAACCGGTCAAGTTCAACTCGCCCAGCTGCTGAATGCAGATCAATCTGTAGTTTCGCTAACCCTGGTAGCAGACCTCGGCAATCAACCGGAAACACGCCGAAAATCACAAAAAAAAACAAAACGCAAGACAGGACAACATCTGCAAGAGCTGCAGAAAATGAAGGTCATTACATATTTTATTAAAGTTGCGACATAATGAACATGACCGTTTGGCTTCATTTGAAGATATTAAACGCCGTTCAGCCTCCCAGTCAGCGACATAGAGAAGATATTAGATGGACTTCCAAACGAGCGAATCAATGTATTTCAACAAAATATTTCTAATGGATCAAATGAGTTTTGTAAAAAAAATAATCTTTTTAAGTATTTTTCTAATCCGTTCCGGTTTATTTAGAGACAAAAACGATCTGGCATTCGTTTAGATTGGAAGATACAGACAAAAGTCGTGCTGGCTGCTGAATTCATCCTCTACCATGATGGATACATTAACCGAAGTGGTGATTTTTACTAAGGGTAAAAAATTGGAAACAAAAGGAACGCTTCGCTATTCATCAGAGCATTGGGTACACGCACAATTCCCATGTCCCTGATCAATACGGAGCGCGAGGTGCTAACCCAGATAGAAAAAAAAAATTTCTCACTGAGTAAACAAATCATCGCATACTAACATTCACTTTCTCTATCGGCTGTCGAATCCAGTGATACTCAGTCTATTGCTTCCCCAAAAAAAAATTTTTTGTAACTCGGGATCTGAATCATTTTTAGCGTAGGCCTACGTCTTTGATTTCTATATAGGGGTAGTGTGGGCAAATTGGTCACCTGCTTGTTTGGTAGTATAACTATTGACTATTGAAACCGTGTTGATAGTCACCTTATGTTTGAAGAATTTAATGACTTTTGAGTCACCCTAGCTCTACTGCTGTCAAAATGTCAAAATATGAATAAAAACAAAAATTGCTCTCTCGATAGCCATTGGGCCGTAGTTCTGTGCGCATGGTATCTAAGGAATTTCACGTGAAATTTAGTATATTCAATCTGATATGTTGGATAAATCATCAGTTTGGACAACTGTTCACCTATTTTAGGAGATGTGAACAGATATTTCGTTCAATCTCAGCGATTAATTGGCATAGAGATTTTTTTCGTGAGGGCAACGTGGTCATAGTTGTTATTCACTTACAATGTTCTGTTTACTAAAGCTGATATACCTCGTCACATTCTGTTCTTGAAGAGGTTTTTCTTGGCATTGACCCTGGAAAAATATGCCACTCCAACTAAACGAAGCCTTATTCTGCGGTACTTTATGTGTTTCTTACTACATTTTTGTATGCATGAGAAAAAATTAAATTGAGGCTCTAGGTGATTATTTCATACATGTACCTACTATATCAAGTATGATTTGAACAAATTTGGACGAAAAAAAACACATAAATCGATTTATCATAAGTTCGATTCTTCACCTTTTTTTCTAATGATGAAAAATGTACTATTTTGAATTTTCATAGTAAAAGCCGAATGCTATCTTGAACAACAATGAGTTGAACTAAAATATTCTTTGAAAAACGGGAATTGAATCGGTATGTGGACGCTGGAAATGGGCATATTCCTTAGGGTGACCACTATGCCCCCACTTCCCCTAGCGGGGTCACTCTACGAAGAATGTAACGTTTACTAAGATTTGCATTATTAAGATACATATTATGCAGAATCGTTCTTATGATATATATTGTAATATATACCATTAGACGGCAAATTTATCCAGCATTTTTTTCGCCTGAGACATCATTAATAGAAATATCAAACAAGTGAGAAATTTAACAAATAAATGAGGTATATTTTGCGAGCGGTTGCGAAGGTAAATCATGTATTATGCATTCTTTCTTTCAACTTCGTTCGCATGTTGTATGCAACACAAAGGCAATAATTCGTTCTATCAAACAAACAAGCAAGACCTTTTTCGAATGTAAAGTAATCAGATGCAAAATTACATGCATCACTCAAGTTTCATGCAAGATTTCATCAAAGCAACGAGGAAAGTGTCACCCATACAGTGATTGTTCGTCAATTGGGCCGGAAAATCAATACTTTACTCACTAACTGAACAGCAAAACAGCAAAAGCAATTCTTCATATTGAAGATGTCATCTATTATTGATGCATAACAGCTTTGCAGCCTAGTTAGCGTACGCCCTGTTATAGATAAGTCCAGTTGAAGATAGTTCAGTTAGCGAATGACTTCTGTGTATGACGGGGTGACGCACATCTTACCACTTTACAGACCGCTCACGGGATTTCTCGTGTTTCGCGCGTCCCATCCGCTGCGCTCACGAGTTTTCTCGTTTTCGCGTTCCTTGTTTACGGACTTGTGTGAAATTAGTGGATAAAAGATTTTGTTTGTGTGCGAGTTTCTGTTCAACATCTTGGATTTAATGAATTTTTTTTTTTTTTATCCCAACAGTTTATTTTATTAGGCTCATTTAGCAATTCAGCTGTAACAGCCGAATTCATTCGTGTACATTTTTTATCTTAAGATAACTTTTGTTGTATATTACACTGTTACCATTTTTGAGGCGTAAGAGTATCGCTATCTATCGATAAACATTTGTTTTATCTATAACACAGTAGCCGTTTAGGCGCAAGAGAATTCCTATTCTATCGATGCACAACACATGTCGCATTTTTTCGGCGTAAGAATATTGCTATTATTCGAATGTTCACAGTTGGGCTGTTCAAAGTGGGACTGTTGATATGAGGTTTCCTTTGTTGTGTTATTAATAGTGTCAATTACCGATGCAGCAGACCGAAAACGTGAGCGGTAAGGGACTGAGATTACCGACACATAATGATTGTTGCGTGGACATAGCAGCTAGAATAACACACTAAGATGGTCAGTTGAGGGGCCCTGAGTTATGAGCTCATGATCGTTCGCTTAGTAACGGACACGCAACCAATTAGGCTACGAAGACCCCCTGAATAATTAATTGTTTCAATTGAAATAAATTGATTGTTTACCAGTAACATCTTTCACAATCATGCTCATTAGATAGAGAATTGAATCATTCATCTTTCCACATAATTCATTTTTTTCTTGATCGTGACAGAGAAAAGTTATAGACTGAAACGTGAGCATGGGTCAATATAGGCAATTATACACAATTTTGAAAATCAAAAAAAAATTGTTCGAATAGAGTTATCGAAGTTATTCGATAGAGAAATATTTTACTCATCTTCCAGCCACAATTTTATTAATCGGAAAAGGGTCTGAGAAAAGCTATAGACCAAGTTGTATGGGAGAAATTGATTATTTTAAAGAAAATAAAAAAAATATTTTTTTTAGAGGACCTAAAACACATTCTCGAGATAATACTTATTCGATGTAGAATATTTTATCTATCTTAAGAGTAGTACTGAATCTCTAAATCCTCAAAAAAATCAATATTTCAAAGCTTGTTTAGAACTTCATTTTTTTAGAATATATTTTTTGATTATATTTCTCGATATAACACAGTAAGATACACTTTCCGATTAATAAAATAATTTTCTTTTTTGTTCGATACAAACCGTTTGACGGTTATGAGTACATATAACAAACGACCCTTTTCAGGGTTACTATTTGAAGTTTCAAAAGAGTTCATCTAACAGATTTCTGGACAATCACAGTCCTACGTCAAACTTCCGTCCGTGCCCCTAGGCTCAGACCCTTTTACTTTATTGTAGTTCCAGTCGGAAATACCGCCTTTAATTCAACTGAGCTAAAGTATTGCACTGAGGTTTCGTATCATATGCTTCCACAAGTACGCGATGGCTGGTTAATGTCCATTTTTGACGTAGAACCACGTCTTTCATTAAGGGTGCCAAATCAGAAAAAAGGTCACGTTTTATGAAATAAAGTTAACGTTAATAACTATTTTTGCCGCGAAAGGATTTTGGCGATACCAAATGAATCAGAAATTCCCTAAGATTTGTTTGTTATGCTATACATTACAATCCCATGGTGTTTAAATGGTTAAAATTCATGAAAACTATAAGCGTTTTCATTTTCCCATACATTTGTTCTGTCCATTTGTGTGCATTCCCGAACAGAGCTATCAATAACGAGCAACGAAGGGGAAATCGTAAGACTTAAAGTATCCGTGAACAAAGGAAAAGAAGAAGAACGAAGGGGAATATTTCCCTAGAGTATAAACAGTGGATCTCGCTGAGGCAAACTTTCATTCTTCGTGAGGATACCGACTGAACAACATCGTTGTTGGGCGAGCTGGACGGTGAGGAGTTTTCCAAGGACCCTTTTGAAGGTTAGAGACGAATGAACTAAAGAAGATTAAAGTCTCACGTGTCTTAGTTTCGGATTGAGCTGTGGACGCGACCAAATTACTGACTCGCTTATATCTCTAGCACTGCAATAATTGCATCAAACTGACGACATTGCATTAAGGATCTGAGCTACACAATTGTGTGGGGATTCATCAAGCTAGGCTATCGTCAGCTCATCAAGAAAATAAATGTTATGTAATTTTGTCAGTGGTTTGGTTTCGCATGACGGTAGGAAAACTCTCTCCACAAAGGATGACAGCTAAGCTGATCTAGACCGGCAATATCAACAAAAAGGGCTTCTGTTGAGAAGAGCGCAAAACGGAGATAAGTGTGTGCATATTTAATTGCTTCAAACCATCGATATATGGATATTTTTGTGTGTGTTACGTGCGTGTGTTTGAACGTATTGCTCTGTTGCGGGTGAACATGTCGATCCGAACGTGGCGACAAGAAGGGGAGATATCGGGAGGGAAGTATTTGCGCTAGGGTATTAGTAATGAATCTCTGCTAAGGCAAATATTCAGCCTTCTTCCAAGCAGTTGACATTGTTTGTTTTCCGTCATCATAAGAGCTTCGTTGATTCCTTTGACATTGTATCAATGCATTGAACTGACGCTATGGTAAAGCAGGTGTTAAGGTTGTGTGCCAAAAAATTATTTGGGAATAACAAGTTATTCAATAAGTTATAATAAGTTATAAATTCATTTGGGTTCGCGTGCCAGTTGCAATGCTCCCTCGAACTAGGATTGCATTTGCGCTAATCTTGATCATGATGAAGCAGTGCTACTCTTTCCGAGGTTGTTGAGATTAACAGGAAGAGTTTATTTCGTTTATTTAGTCACCAGGAAAGTAAATGTCGTTCTGGAATTTTGTATGAGATTTGGTTTCGCTTACCAGTAGCAAAGCTTTTTCCACTAAGGATGATAACTGCGCTTATCTCGAGCATGTATTGTTCTGAGAGGACAAGAATGAATCACCAAACAATAATCGTCAAATGATTCTACAAGAAAAACATATTTCAGGGCGACCAAACTGGTAGAATGGTTATTTCTAAAATTACGTAGCATTATAAAATAATATTCGCAGTTATAAACAAACGACTTGAATTAAATCACAGCGTAGTTCTACGGTTCTACAATGCGGTCGTGTCTTGGACACAACCTCCTATATATTTTTCTTTTACGAACCACAAAAGCTTTTTCGCAAATGCTTCTTTATTCGGCATGGCTACCACATGAAAATGTGAATGACTCTAACTCAAAATGGTTTCAACATCTACCGTGTTTTTAGAGGATATGTCAAGTCAACCAAGCAGAATACCAGTGATCATTATAGGGTGAACCAATACTTATATCCAGCATTATTCCTTGTTACAACCAGGAAATAATAGTCGTCGCACTTGGTAAATGTGCAACTCATTTATTCGTTTCAGAATGGTGCATACTAGCGTCATGTAAAAATTAAGATAATTTCTCATCCACCCCCATAACTTCATTCGAGGTGGAAATGTGCGCACCACTTTGGTATTCTTTACTGATTGAATCAAATTTTCATTCTATTGCATTTAAATTCTCAATCTCTTCGGGGAGTAACATTGTAAAAGCAATGTAAATAGTTTTCTGTGCGGGACCGTTCCGAGTTGTGGCTCAAACAAAGTGAGAAGAAATAATTGCAAAATTTCTGTACGGAACATTGAAACCGCTCTCTCTCTCTCTCTCTCTCTCTCTCTGTGAAGTGGATAGTTGGCAATCATTACTACATAAAAGCAGACCATTACATCTCTTGGACGAAAGCGACCTTGGGGACAATAGAAATTGAATTATTCATACCGAAGTGATTCTATACAGGACATATTATTTCCCAGTGGTCGCCGGATTTAAGTGCCGCTCACTCTGGCGGCAGACGATGATGGGAATACTGAACAGCGTGCATCAAGAGAGAAGAGGTAGTATCATCGTTGCATACAAATATGGTAAATTTGCTTGTTTTCTCCTGCTCCGGCACGTAAATTCCTTCAGTTTATGGTTACGGTAAGTGGAAAATCAATACGGGATTAAATTTGCCCCCTTGGAATTGTGTCAGGTTGTGCACAACAACATCGGAGCTAAGCATGTTGCAACTGGGGGGTGAACTGAGTTGAATGGTTGGTGGTCATCCTGTTTACCTTATGCTCTCTGTCTCTCTTTCGGAAGTGCAGAAAATGTTAACTTGCAAGCGTACGATTATATACGTTTGCTCCCTTCCGCACGTTGTGGTAGTGAAATGACGCATCTGATTGGCTGCACAGCATCATGTCTTGTAACGCCTGGCTTCATCTATTTCTTAATCATTCGATTACTCCCTACCAGTGGTTGATTTTGATTGGAATTGATTGGTGCAAACACTAGTCGACCTTGGTTATTGTCTCAGTTGAGGATGAATTAAGCTGGAACAACTATGCTAAATAATGCGGTCACTAAAACTAACAGAAGAAGAGAGGCAATGTGCAGAGAAAATTGTCTGGCCCCTTTAATAACCTAACATCAGTTGGATCAAATAGTCTCAGAATGCAATTCACTGTTTTGTAAAATACCCACTGGTTCATAATAAAGATACACAGTACAGAGCTGAGCAAAATGTTGAAAAAAAAAACATTCAGTATGTTTCTTTCCAACCACCTTCATGAGATAGATAAACAGTTTTGTTCGATAACGTATAGATACGTATTCATATTCGTTGAATATACTACTTTCATTCTAATATCTTTTTCTCGTCATTCATAATTTTTTTTATATCGCATCTGTTTGTTTTATTAGGCTCATTTAGCAATTCAGCTGTAACAAAGTTGAATTTATTCGTGTACATTTTTTATTATAAAATGTACATTACACTGTACATTTTTAGGCGTAAAAGTATTTCTATTCTATCGTTACACATGTCGCCTTTTTCGGCGTGAGAATATTCCTATTGTTCGAATTTTCACAGTAGGATACAGCGGGACTGTTGATATGAGGTTTCCATTGTTGTGTTATTAATAGTTCAAATTATCGATGCAGCAGACCGTAATGTGAGCAGTAAGAGACTGAGATTACCATCACATGATGATTGTTGCGAGGAAGTAGTAGCTAGAATAACACTCAAAGATGGTCAGTTAAGGCCCCTGAGTTATGAGCTCACGATCGTTCGCTTAGTAGCGGACACGCAACCAATTAGGCTACGAAGACCCCCGTCATTCATAATGTGAAAGATGTTTCCAAAAAAAAAAACAACTTTAAACTGAATTGAAACACATGAATGGTACAAATCGTCGTGGAAATGTGGCTACCTCGAATAGCACGGAGAGAGCCTTATCGGGAAGTCTAATTTGCGTTCACTTTCTGCAGCAATGGAGGTCGTATGACATGGTGAATGTTGTCTTCCAAAGTGACAATAATCTGCGGCTTATCGGCGTAGGTCTGATACTTCTCTTGGAGATCAATTCAAGGATCCATGAAACGAAGTAATTCGTTCGCCGAACGTTTCTTTCGATAAATCAACTGAGGCACGCGAGGTGTGGCATGTTGCACCGTTTTGTTGTAAACACATTGCAGAATGGTCCAGGGAACAAATTTAGGTGGAATTTTTCATCTACATCTCGACAGTTATCAACTAGATAAAAACTGTCTTCGACAAATGTATTAGGGTGTTACATATGATGATGCTCTCATTTTCCTGTTTTCGAAAATAGGCTGACCAAAATTTTAGGTAAAATAACAAATCTATCTTTCATATCTTTATAGATAGAGGTAAACATAGTTCGACAATATTGTAGCTCCAGTTTTTTAAATATCTTTGTCGAGCAGTTTTTTTTCTATCTTTCAAATCGGTTATATTGAAAGATAGGAAAAAACTGTTGTACGAAGTTGATTACAAAAACTGGAGCTACAACAGAATGAAATGATTACTGAATTCACCTAAAATTTTGGTCACCCTATTTATCACAACATGAGCACTTCATCATTCGAAACAACTTTGTCGAAGACAAATTTTATCTAGAGAATAATTGTCAAGCTCTAGATGCAAAGGACCTCTGACTGTGTAAGGCAGTAAAAAGTGCCCAAATGAGAAATTTTAGCTATTTTTTAACATTTATTTGGTTCAACATGGTAAAAATTTACTTTTTAGTTTTTAGAAAAAAATACTGAAAGTGCATCTCACATGATGTATCGAGGAATATCTAAGCATTTTCAAAAAATTGTTCCTAAAACAAATTTGAAACTTCGAAGTTTTTTTTTAAAGATTTCTGTGTTCCATGCCATTCCTTGTCAAACCGATATAATGGTGTTTTGTTTTATTTTTTTCGTTGGGATGACCATTCCCATTTTAGGGTGGTCCGAAGAATAATTTCTCCCATTTCTTTCAAAAATGACTTTTTTCGAAAAATCATAACTTTTGAACAACTGTACTGATTCATCGACGTTATTAAATTAAAGCCTTGCAAAAGTTGGAATTTTTCAAAGAACACTAACTATTGGCTTCAATTTAATCTGACGATTATCTGAATAGGTCCAGTAGATCAAATGTTATGATTTTTTGAAAAAAAATTTGGAAAAAGAGGAAAAAATTAATTTTCAGACCAATGATCAACTTTGACATATCATAACTCAAAAACGATAAAAATCACATCTCTGATTTTTGGATATGTTATGTAGAAAAACCTCAGCTTTCACGAAAAAAAAATATTTAAAAAATATAGCGCCCTTGGTCCCGAAACCATGTAAACTATAAAAAACAAATACAATAAATAATTATGAAAACAAAATCCAATTTCTTTATACAGCCATTCCATGTCAAACCGATATAGTGGTTCTCAGATTTTCGGGAAATGTGGTAATTTTGTTCTTCATCGCAAAACATTAGACCCGTATTTTTTATTTTTGCATTAGGGTGACCATTTTGATTTCAGGGTGGTCCGAAAAATATTTTTTTTCCACTTTTTTCTAAAATTCATAGCTTTCGAACTACTGGGCCGATTCAAATGGTCGACATATCAAATTAAGGGCAATGAATTAGTCTTCTTTGAAAAATATTACAAATCGGATTTTGTTTTCAAAATTATTGTTTTTGTTTTTCATAGTTTACATGGTCCCGGGACCAAGAGCGTCATATTTTTTTATATTTTTGTTTGAAGGCGGAGTTTTTTTTACATTATATATTCATGAATCGGAGAGGTATTTTTTCGTTTTTAAGTTATGATTTTTCAAATTTAACCGATGGCCAAAAAATAATTTTTCCCCTTTTCCCAGAAAAGAAATAAAAATCATAACTTTTGAAAAAGCTGAACCGATTTAAATGACGCTTATATCAAATTGAAGCATATGAGATAATTTTAATTGAAACAAAATTATATTTGAAAAAAAAAATTGTATTTTGTTTTCATAATTATTGATTGTATTTGTTTTCATAGTTTACATGGTCTCGGGACCAAGGGCGCTATATTTTTTCTATATTTTTCCTTCAAAGCTGAGAAATTTTTACATACAAATTTACAAAAATCAGATAGGTGACTCATTGGCTTCAATTTGATTTGTCGATCGTCTGAATCGGTCTTGTAGTTCCAAAGTTATAAATTTTCTAAAACTCATTTTTGGAATAGAGGGAATCGGTTAACTTTGGAAAATCATAACTTAAAAACGAACAATAGACACCTCTTTGATTTCTGGATAAGTGGCGTAAAAAATCCTCAGCTTTCATGAAAAAATATAAAAAAAATGGCACCATTGGTCTCGGGTAACTTAAAAAAACCAATGCAATCAAAAATTTTGAAAACTAAATACAATTTTTTCACAAGTTTAGTACTTAAAGGAAGAATAGTTCATTGCACTTAATTTGATATGTCGATCATTTGAATCGGCCCAGTAGTTCGAAAATTATGAATTTTTGAAAAAAGACATTTTTGAAAAAAAAGTGGTTTTTTCGAACCACCCTAAAATGGAAATGGTCCCACTAATGAAAAATATAAAAAATACGGATCTAATGTGTTGCGATAAAGAACAAAATTAATACTTTTCACGAAAATCTGAGAACCACTATATCGGTATGGCATGGAATGGATCTTATAAGAGCAATGGTGAAAGACGCTATTTTTTTGTTTTTTTGCGTCATTCACAACAGCAAAAGATATCAAAATAGATTTAATTGAAATTAAATCTATTTTGATATCTAGATTTCTCTTGATTGGTTTTCTAGTTTTTTTTTAATTTTTAGTTCCATTTAAACTTAGTTTTCATTCAAATGTACGTGTTTTTGATCTGTGATTTTTTTTTCAGAATTTCAGAATTTTTTTTTTGGTAATTCGAATTTTATGATTTTTAAAATTAAGTTTCAAATGTGTTCGTACGTGATTTTTGTATATGATGACTTTTGTCGTTTAACATAAGGATATCTAAAGGGAAGTATACTATGTGTTATATCACAAAAAATCACAAATACGAGCAAATTAAGAAGACACCAGTACTGTGTCTCAATACTCCAGAAATATATATAAAAAAAAATCGATGGTAATTCTATTTGACGATATGTCATGGTACATCATAATAAGATTTGTTTTGAGTATTTTTTCATATTTCCAGTTCTAAGCATTGAGAATGGCGTGAAACAAGAAAAACAACGTTTTTCATCATAGCCCTCATAGTGAAGAATTCAGGGATTCAGAAAAAATACCAAATTTTTCTTCCTTACCCAACCACGATCTTTCCACCTGAATTCCACCGCAAATTCGCTCTATTGTGATACAAAAATATCGCTGACCTTAGCATCTGCTTTGAAGTAAAAAAAGCAGATAAATGATTCCACCAACTCATACCCAGCTTTGACCAGGATGGCGCATATATCTGAGCTTAAAGTTTGATATCTCTATAAAACACTCATTAGCTCTAAAGTTATGTATTACAGGAAAAAGCTATTTTACACTAAAATCAAATTTTTCAAACGCCCACAAGCACGTGGTGACAGTTCACACGCATGCATTATTCAATGTGCGAGTTTCAATACAGGAACAGCAGCAGACAGGATAGACGGATGGTGGCACGGTAAGCACCTGGCAGTGTCAGAATTGATTTATGGAGCAGGTGATATTTATGTAATATATTTGTAAAACTTGCCAGCGAGCTACGCATCATGAAAAGCGATTTATCATGGGAAAAAATCCAATTCAAGCGAGCGAAACGAACAGACGGACCAGGATAGAAGTAGGGAGAAACACGGGAGTAGCTCAAGAGGGAGTACAATCTAGAAAAGGCTTAAACTTTCAAATAAGATAAAGAGGATTTACATTGTTCTTGATTTTTGCTCGAGAGCAAGTGTCACATTCAGAGCAGCGCATCAAGCAGCGGAATAGAGTGCCACCATCGGGATACGCTCCGAATGATTAGCGTTTGGAGATGTCTGAATTGAATTCGAGCAACAAAAACAAAAGACCAAATCGAGCTGTCACCATCATACCCGGCAAACTTTTCGAGAAGCGATGAGGTGAGATGAAAGAATCCTTTTATGGGGAAAAAATATATGCCTGTCAAGAGCAATCATTTCCATTGAGCGATACTCGAGGCGGCATACGACAGACTGAAGCACAGTGAAACGGGTTAATATTGTTCTACTGAGCCGAGATAATTAAAACGCTATCAACTGACAAATTGTGATTGTGGGTGAGTTTTTAATTTGATAACGAAATCGTTAACGACATATTTTAATTTTATTTTTTTCATGCTGAAAACCTAATACTTTTTGAGAAAAAAAAAGTACATGGTATTTGTGGAGTAAATATGTTTTCATTTCTGAGCTGGTAAAAATAGCTATTTGGTATCTCCACGGTATCGACCATTCATCGGACAAAGACTCAGATATAAGAATATCCACTCACGTTAATTGTTTCGAAAAATACATGTACAAATACCTTGTTTTTTTTTTAAATACCCCTAAGTTCATTCATATGGAACGGGAATTCAAGACCAATTCAAAACCAAGTAACATTACCACACCCATTACCACTCCCTCGCTTAGGCTAGTGAAACATTTTTTTCGAACAACAACAGAAACAATTTTTAAATTGAAATGATACACGGTAGAATCTTTGAATTGGGTGCATGCCAGTGAGCTTTTATCATCATTTTCTTTCATATGTGTGCTTTTAAACAATTGGTCAATTCAAATCTCGAACAAGCAAAATGCCTAATTATAATTCGCAAAGAGTCAGGCTATCCCTGGGCCAGATAAATCCGTAAGTGTTTTTCGACGCAATCCCACGCCGGCGAATCAATTTCTACGATTGGGATTTTTCCCTCGATGAAAAAGAAACAATACAACGAGAGAGAGAAGAAGAAAAAGCAATCCAGATTGCGCTCTGCCAATGAAAATAAATAAAAATCGAGTAGAATAAATCGTCGCAAACGTTTTATTTTGGCAGCCTGTTTTAATCCCTTTCTCGTGCTCGAAATGCCAATGTCTGTATAAAAACGGTACAGAAGCAGCAGCAACAGTAGCGGGAGCTTGAACGCAGAGCCAGAGTCCGGATAAATTCCCCATCACAATCATCGATAGAAATCAGCAAAAATATGGTAATTGTTTTCGGTGACATTTTAGAAATTTATTGTTTATTTCTATTTCGAGTCCCGCGGAGTTTTTCGTTGGAAGGCAGGTGCTGTCCTTTGGCGTGGGATAGGCGCGCGATTCATAACGGAATAATATCAGTATATTGGATGAGTTAAAATTCATAGTTGAGCTGTTGGTGGGGCAGCAGATTTATAGTGTTGAACAGCGATTATTTGCTTTTTTCATAGATATTTCGGACAGACGTTGAATAGAATTTGTTATTATCTCTCCTGTGACATCTGGAATGCTTTGAATCATAATAAAATACCATGATATGTGGGTGAAGTTATGAGTGAAAACCAAATCTATTTCCTTTAAATTAAATGAAGATTAATTTGTTACATTCAATATTCTGTAACAGTTTTTACTTTACAGAAACAATCTAATTTATTTTAATAGGTACTATAAAACATGTTCAATAATTGTACAATAATTGTTTCATAAAGGACACCTCCACGGCACTTGAGTCGTAATCCTTATGATTAACATAAAAAAACGCGTCACAAGTTCAAAACATTCAAGAATATGAACAAAACTTTGTTTTTTTTCTGACCATTAGAACCACACGAGTATACATAAATTAAACAATCCTAGAGCAACATCAAGTATCAGATAGCTGTAATGTATTTAATTATGATAAAGGGTGTGTCACATCAAATTGCATCACGGAAAAAAACGCTGTAGAAATTCGCCCAGTAGACCGATCCTTTTGAAAATTTTAGACAGTAAAATACAAACTATTAAACAACTTTTGGCATTTTCTTTTTATTCATACTTCGAGTCCAAGCCCGTATGCTCGCACCTTCCCCTGTACCCCGTCCATAAGGTTCTGTACAACGTCAGGTTGTAGTTTTTTTTGAACAGAAATCCATTTTCTCTTGAAGTCCGCCTCCGATTTGACAACTTTTGGGTTCTTCCGGAGGGTCTGCTTCATAATCGCCCAATATTTCTCTATTGGGCGAAGCTCCGGCGCGTTGGGCGGGTTCATTTCCTTTGGCACGAAGGTGATCCCGTTGGCTTCGTACCACTCCAACACGTCCTTTGAATAGTGGCACGAAGCGAGATCCGGCTAGAAGATGGTCGGGCCCTCGTGCTGCTTCAATAGTGGTAGTAAGCGCTTCTGTAGGCACTCCTTAAGGTAAACCTGCCCGTTTACCGTGCCGGTCATCACGAAGGGGGCGCTCCGCTTTCCGCAAGAGCAGATCGCTTGCCACACCATGTACTTTTTGGCAAACTTGGATAGTTTCTGCTTGCGAATCTCCTCCGGAACGCTGAATTTGTCCTCTGCGGAGAAGAACAACAGGCCCGGCAGCTGACGAAAGTCCGCTTTGACGTAGGTTTCGTCGTCCATTACCAGGTAATGCGGCTTCATCAGCATTTCGGTGTACAGCTTCCGGGCTCGCGTCTTCCCCACCATGTTTTGCCTTTCGTCGCGGTTAGGAGCCTTCTGAACCTTGTATGTACGCAGGCCCTCCCGCTGCTTGGTCCGCTGGACGAATGAACTTGACAAATTCAGCTTATTGGCGACATCCCGGGCCGAACTTTTCGGATCACGTCTAAACTGCTTAACTACGCGCTTGTGATCTTTATCACTGACGGAGCATCCATTTTTGCCGTTCTTCACCTTCCGGTCAATGGTTAGGTTCTCGAAGTATCGTTTTAGTACTCTGCTGACCGTGGATTGGACGATTCCCAGCATCTTACCGATGTCCCTATGTGACAACTCCGGATTCTCGAAATGAGTGCGCAGGATTAATTCACGACGCTCTTTTTCGTTCGACGACACTTTCCAAATTTACGAAAAATTGACAGTGAAGCATGGCCAACGTGATCTATACACTCTTATCTGATTATAAGCGAAAGCTGAAGATATAATTCCTAAAAATTAAATTTCTACAGCTTTTTTTCCGTGATGCAATTTGATGTGACACACCCTTTACAATCAGTTTAAACATAATTGTAACCGGTTTCAGTCGCCAGTTCATTGAAGTCTTATGTCTTTTTATTATTATTAATTAAAGCCAAGGACAAATAATTGAACCACAAAATTAAAGTATTGCATCCTAAAGACTTATAAACCATTAAAATAGTGTTGAAATATTAGGTTGGGGAAAAAGTTATCCATTATTTTCTCGGTAGCTGGCTTTAGTGATCAATATCTCGTGTAATGTAGATCATAAAATTTCAAGTTTATGCTCGTTGTAAAGGTGACATTCCACACTAAAACAATCCTTCTGCTGTTTTTTGTTTGTTCCATTCAACTGTGAGTTACAGGGTGTTAACAATGGAGGTCAACAAAGAGAAAATTCTTTTTCTTTCAAAAATGCGAAAATGCAAGCTAGGCCGCTGAAATTGTGAAATACACTAAATTAAATCTCTACTGTCAACAAACGGACCGTTTGAAGCTAACGATTGACAAGAAACGTCCAGAATCGGCCAACAGAAAAGGTGTTTTGTTCCATCAGGACAACGCAAGGCCACACAATTCCGAGAGGTTAATTGGGATGTTTTAATGCATCCTCCATATAGTCCGGACCCAGCACCAAGCGATTACCATCTTTTTCTCGCATTGCAAAATTTCCATAGTGATAAAAAATTGGGATCAAGAGAAGATCTTAAAAATCTTATCTATCCAATAAGGACCAAGCCCCTATGATAGAGACATTAGGAAGCTACCTTTAGAATGGTAACATATTTTACAACAAAACAGTGTATATTTGACCCAAATCGGACAATCCAAAGCATATAAAAATAGTTTGGAATTTCACCCAAAAATAATGGATTACTTTTTCCCCAACCTAATATATTGGGAAAAGTTGAGGACAGTTTTAGACACATTTCCGATAAAGTTTCCTATAGATAATATGTTCTGCCTTGTATTCCGACGAAAGTCTCTAAATCCTACAAAGTTATTTATCAGTAGATCTCGACAATTTTAAGATATTTGAAATTATTTGGTATTTTTTTTTGCGGTTTTCATAAACTCAAACTTTGATGGTTTTGCGTAGGGATACCATAATTTAGCAGGACATATCCTGATTTTGAGATGCTTTTGGGGCGTCCTGATTTATTTTTGATATTCTAGCATTTGTTCTGACTTTTTTAACAAATTCAATTTTTGTTGACGAATCATAATTCATTTATTTTTTTTTGTATTTTCTTTTTGAGCTCGAGCTTCCCTTTACTGTACATTTAGTAGTTGCTCTCCGTGATTGACCTGAACCATCGAAATTGCACAAAGAACGATTTGAATGACGCTCCAATCCATTCTCATTGTGCAAGTTACAGTTATTGTAGCTTTCAATAGTCGTCATTGACGAGCCAGATCCTTACAGTCACCAGGGGAAGGAAAGGAATGTTAGTATGATGTTCGCAATCAGAAGGATCGTCTCTGTAGCGTAATCATGAAAGGGCTAGTTGTTAGTGGGTAGAGGTAAGAATCATACTGTTTATCGAACTTCTATTCCGACAGCAAAAAGTTGTCTCTGGGAAACCTGAGAAAGTAACCGAGAAAGCTCAGTTTTTTGGATAAGCTGAGTTTTCTCGGTTGCCGTCTCAGGTTTCCCAAAGACAACTTTTTAGCAATATATTATGAACATCGCGCGTATTTTTTTATCGAACAAACGCGACGGCGGATAAACTATAGACAAACATTTTTTTGTATTTAGTTTATAAGTTACAACCTGTTTTTTTGTTTATTGGTGACTAAAATTTTACAAGCGTGTAGAGAGTGACAGTTGCACCTCCCACGAGATCTTTTTTACATTTTACATGCAAACTGTCTTCAGAAGAGCTTACTAAGACAAACATTTTGCGTTGCAGAACTCGCCCATGTCGCAACTCTACTCAATGTTATTGATATTTCTTCCCAAAAAATACGCTCTCTTCATTCGCATGCCATTCATTTTGGGGCAAACACAAAAAATGTTCGTTGACGGAATTTGAAAGAGCATACTTGGTTCTACATAATGTGGGATTTCTAAAACTATGTTATTTTTTGTATTTGAGTAAATTAAAATTGAAATCATGAGTTTTTGGGTGACAAAGCATCAATAACTTTAAGTAAGTTTAAGATATTGACAAGTTCTGCATCGCAAAATATTTGTCTTGATAAGTTCTAAAAGTCTTTCGAAGACAATTTTGATGTAGGATTTGAAATATAAAAGAGAGAGCAACAAACCCCGTTGGTCACCATGAAGGTCACTCTAATGAAACTTAGAATAAAAAGCGATATATCGGATAATTCAAGAGATAGAATATAACTTTGTTCTACAAAGTTGCTTAAAATAATTGAGGCTACAATATTGTCGAACTCTATTTGCCTCTTCCTGTAAAGATAAGAAAGTTAGATTTTTTATTTCATCGAAACTTTGGTCACCCTATTTTTGATAACATGAAAATGATCGCCCTATCATATGTAACAACTCTGTCAAAGACAGTTTTTGTCTTGAGAATAAAGATCTTCCATGAAGTTGTTTATAGCGCTTTCTGCATTATGGTCACCACTACTACTCAAAGTTATTGATGCTTTTTCACCCAAAAACTCATGATTTCAATTTTAGTTTACTCAAATATAAAAAATAACATAGTTTTAGAAATTCAACATTATTTAGAGTCATGTATGCTCTTCTAAATGCCGTCAACGAACATTTTATATGTTTGCCCCAAAATGAATGACATCGAATGAAGAGAGCGTATTTTTTGGGAAGAAATATCAATAACATTGAGTAGAGTTGCGATATTGACAAGTTCTGCATCGCAAAATGTTTGTCTTAGAAAGCTCTAAAAGTCTTCTAAAGATAGTTTGCATGTAAAATTTGCAATATAAAAACTAGACCAAAAAAAACGTTTCTTTATGATGACCCTAACGCAACTTAGATAAATAGCGCTATATCGGTTATTTCAAGAGATAGAAAAAAACTTTGTTCTAAGAAGTTTTCTTAAATTACTGGGGCTGGACTTTATATGGATGTAGGTGCAAGTCCAAATGCAAAATTCACCACAATGATGTGTTTGACAAGCCCAATTGCTGAGCACGCCGTGGAATCGAAACATTCGGGTCATCCTCCACACTGGCAGCAACAGCAGCAATATTTTCGGCCGAACGCACATTACGATAATGCACAGGTTTCACAATATCCGCTACGGATCCAGTTTGTTCGAATTTACGCACTACATTAGCGATTGTGTGCTCTGTAGGCCGTCCATGACGATCAAAATCCGTCCGTAATGCTCGAAAAACATTTGCCGATTTTTCATCATTTTTATGGTATAATTGAACAAAATTAACACGTTGTGCGATGCTAAAACGATCCATATTGTAAAATGGCAGACATTCAACTAACGATATGATGCTTTGGTTGACAGCTATGTCAAACGGTTGTCAGCGCAGGGCTGTATACTTTCGGAAGCCCGAAATGGAAAACCCTGTATATTATACAGAAACTCACCTTCCGCTTGGATGAATGCTGTACCAGTATGGGTAGATGACACATTTTATAAAACGTTTAAGCTCATTCAATGTTATGTTTGAGGATGTCGAGGATGTGCTAAATATTATTTTGGGTTTAGTTTTGAGCAATTGTATTCAAGCAATTTGTCGTGAAGTTTAGTTTATTCGACTTGATGTTTTTGACAAATCATCGGTAAAGGCAGTATTCTAGTCTAGAAATTTGAAAAAAATCGAAATATACCCTAGAAAAGACTCATTGAAAATCCCATTATTTGCCGAGTCATGAACCTCTAAAAACTGATATTTTTAAAATTTTACTATTTAAAAAGAATCGGAAAACGTAAGAAAAAACGTTTCAAACCGCATATTGGGTTTTAAACGGCCGCCATTTTGTCAAAAAAGAAGCTTTTGACTTGTCCGAGGTTCATGCGATAGCGACATCTTTACTGATTTAGAATCTGTTCGATTTTTTGGTTTCAGATAACCAGAAGGGCTGGAATCGTGTACGCCATGGCACAACTTTTTTCGAAAACCTTCACTTCATCAGCTTGTAACTATTCTAGTTATAAATATTTTTTCTCCGTTAACTTTTTTGATTTATTGTCAAAAGATAGATGTACAAGTAATAATATAATAGATTTTAAAAATACTCTTTGTTTTATTTTTACGGAGCTCAAAAAACGTCCGAAATCCGTGTCTCTACACTAGAATACCACCTTAAGACGACTCTTCACATATTGTTGGAGCGCAAAATTTTTGAAAATCGATTAGCTGGTTCAAAGATTACAAATTTGAAAAAATGGACGGACAAAGCGCCACATGGCAGCCTTTTCACACTGCCTGCATTCAGGATGGTATATCCTAAGGATGAAAAAAAACATGTCTGGAATATTTGGTAACAAAGTTTAAGCA
Organism: Toxorhynchites rutilus septentrionalis; assembly: GCF_029784135.1. Classification (NCBI taxonomy): domain Eukaryota; kingdom Metazoa; phylum Arthropoda; class Insecta; order Diptera; family Culicidae; genus Toxorhynchites; species Toxorhynchites rutilus. The sequence goes on from NC_073746.1 coordinate 133,922,685, forward strand.
AATCGAAGAGCACATTCTTTCTGTAATTTTTTTGTTATAGAACTGCTTCATAACATTTTAAATTACATGGTTTGGCACTGCCTATAATCGCCTCGCCGGGAAGAGACATTCTGCGAGCGCAAGGGGTTTTTGAGACGAGCGCGCGCCTATTACGAAGCGATTTTTTCTCAAAATTACGCGATTTTTTCGATTTATTTTTGCGCGCACGCATCAATCGCGTAAGAAACTAATTCAGTGAAATTCATAGGACAATAACTCACTTGTGATATTTCGGATAATGTGCAGAATTACGCATTCGTTCGAATTGTTCAAATTTTTTTTTTTTTTAGTAAAAATATGAAGAATATTTGAGGAGACAAAACACCCACAAAACATAATAGATTTTATAGTATAAAAATATTTCTTTAAAGAGGTTTTTCTAAAAGATTTTTCACGTAATGTTATTCCCAAAAAAGTTTATTGACATGTAATTTTGGGGAACTTTCACCGTATGTTTGACCTTTCAAAAATATCCGGAAAAGGGCGTGTCGAAATCGGTTGTTTTTCGGATAATTTGCATGGAATTGCTCTATATTAAAAATGCTCGACACGCAGAAGGTATAATCCAATAAATTAACCCACGTTGATTTAACAAATGTTATGCTGAATCGCATAGTTTATGGACATATCTTTCACACGAATTCATCCAGTTGGTGCGTTAATCCAAATATAATTCAGAACCCACTTAATTATATTCTGTAGAATCTCGATAATTATATCAGCAACTCGCTTAGGCCTCCGCCATCAAGTCATCTTAATTTTCCTTTTATGCGTTCAGTTATTCACTCAGCGAACACAATTCGTGCTGTTTCCTAGCATTAAATTAAGATTAATAGCTGCAGACGAACGAAGCCAAAAATGTAATTAGAAAAATAATGGTTTCGTCGTCTATAAAGCCCACAAATATAATTTAATTGCTGTTCAGATGCTAGAGAATTTTATTTTCCAGGAATTATGAGATTCCCCCAGTAGATCTGGGGCACTCTTCAGTTGATCGGAAAATAATTTTCCCTGATGTTCTCAATTCAATGTCAATTAGCACAGGTGCCCTTAACGATCACTAATTACCTGTCCGGTTTGGGCAAAGAAACAACCAGGAGCACCTGTAAGTTCACAGCAAACCACAATTGCTTCATCCTCAACAACGACGGGGCGGAAGTTCACCTTGTCCGACATAGATTTGATTGAGATTGCATTGCGACACATCAGCAGCAGCAGCAGCAGCAGCAGAAAACAACAGCTTTATTTTCATCCAGCATCGACCCGAACTGTCTTGCTCGGCTCCCGCTGGGATGCTGCTGCTGATGATGATGTAAAGCGAAGACTCCAATGCGGAATATGCACACACGGTGCAAGAAAGGCTAATTAAAATTCATGATGCGTACAGTCTCGTTTGTATCGTTGTTGCTCAATGCAGAACGGGTGGCGTCTGTCAAAGGACGTACTTCCAGCTCGGGGCTCATTTAAACTTTAATGACTTTGACGGTAATTAGAGCAAAGAACGGCAGCAGATAACGGAGAGGTAAAACATTCCAATGAACCCGAAGGAGCCATTTTGGTGTGATTATTGTGAAATTTAAAATTTCAAGTGACTGCTAGAGGAAACATTCCCATTGTCTACAAATTTCCTCATTCGAAGATTGACCTTTAGAACTTCAAACGAGTAGAGGAAAATCGGCTCACATCCATAAAAGATAACGTACCGGAATCCATAATCTTCTCCCAAACATGTTTTGCTTTGGAATTGAAACATTTTCCCTTTGAGTTTTCGTTCTTAACAAAAAAACGTCAACCCAAAACACGTATACACTACATTACTAGTGGCCATGCCGAAGGAAGGAAAAGTAGAAACATAAATAAGGTCTGTGTGCCGTAACGGATCTTATTTTACCCTATTTCCGTTTTTTTTCTCGCTTGTAGCATTTCCTAGCAGACAATAGCTGATGAAGAAAATCTTTCCCTTTTCTTTTTTTATGTTTTTCCAACCGGATGAAGTTTCCCGATGCTAGAAGTTTATGACCACTCCCGGTTGGTCCTTCGACAGACAAAACTTTCTGACTGTCTTTTCATATTTTTTCCCCAAACTGACATTGAATCATACTCGATTCGATACAGTTGGTCGATACGCGTGAGACACGAAAACAAATTAGCTAATTACAGTCAAACAACAGCCAAAAAAGACCATTATTTACAATCTAATACTAAGTGTTAAAGGTAAATAGCGTTCTACACACATGAAACGGTAACACGAGACAATATTTGCCCACTACTGAGACCCAATGAACTCAAATGACCTTGTATGAGGACGCTGCCAATTGACGTTCAATCATAAACTAATCGTGAAGTAATTGCAAAAGTAATACACGTACGTCATACATTGGATGCTAGTTAATCTATTTTCATGCGAGGGATAGGACCGCACAAACAAAAACACATAACAATGTTCAAAACTTCACGAATGAAAACCATAATTTACAAATTTTCATTTTTTAGTTTAATTTTTTAATTTTTTTATTTTTAATTTTTAATTTTTTAATTTTTGTTTTGTGCAGTGGATAGGGACCGCATATCGAATATACATATACAGACTCGATTCTATGTGATTCGATTATATACAATTTTGGACTCGATTATATCTTCTTCTTCTTCTTCTTCTTCTTCAATGGCACTAACGTTCCTAGAGGAACTTCGCCGTCTCAACGTAGTATTACTGGCGTCATTTTTATTAGTACTTAGTTAAGATTTCTATGCCAAATAACACGCCTTGAATGCATTCTGGGTGGCAAGCTCTAGAATACGCGTGATCACAGTGCAAGTCGGAGGAAATTTCTTTGACGAAAAATTCCCCCGATCAGAACGGGAATCGAACCCGAACACCCGGCATGTTAGTTATGACGCTAACCACTCGGCCACGGGTGCACAACTCGGACTCGATTATATACAGTTCGGAATTTTTTTTTTATATTTCAAATATGACTTATTTCAAGGAGAAATGTAACCTTTTAACTTTAAGGTGAAATTTAAGTGGCTTTTATATGTACAGTGGGGTAAAAATCGTGATTTTTGAAAATTTTGCTTGAATTTTCACCAGGAATTGTTTATATCGATATTGCAGTCAAATTAAGAAAGCTAGAAATTGTGCGTCAAAGAACAAATTGTAGAGCGGTTAAAGAACTTCAATTTAATTGATAGGAACAATCTAGTTTAATATAAATTTTTAGGATAAAATTAATAATATCACATTAAAAATTATTAACTTTTAAGTGTTTCATTTCCGAAATGTTGTTAAAATTCACTAATTTAGTTGTTCCATTACTATATCCTGTACTAAATTTTCTCATCATTCATATGAAAGCATCAGAATCGTCTTCCGTAGCGTACTTTTTAATGTAAATCCGGTTTGAGGCTACAGAATCCGAAACAAAAAAAAAAAAAAATCTAGAACTCTGTCATTGTTGAAATTCGAACATATGCGTAGGAGGATTATTTTCATCAAATATGATCGTCTATCACCTTCTGAGAGAGTCTGGATGAATTTATTTTTTTCATGTGAGTAAGGTTTTTTTTCTGGGATGAATCAAAAATCAAACTCCTGTTTTATTTTCAAAAAACGAAAAATACATGCAAAAAAAAAAACAAATAAAGAAAAAAAAATTTTAACTCGATTGTATACAGGATTCGATTATATACAGTGAAAAGAAATCAAAAACTGTATATAATCGAGTCCGCGCTGTATAACCGTTTGATTTCCCTTTGTTTTCCAGCTGTATGTTGGGACATGATGCCTCCTTGCTGCATGTCGGAAGGTGGTGCTTCTAGAAATCATGTCATGCACATCACACATACACTTGATGGAATGGTGTGTGAAGTTTGAATCCAAACTTGCTTTTCTCGCACTGCCAGTTGAGAAAAAGGTACAATTTACGCTTAGAAATAAATCTCATCGTCATGGTCCAGGAACGTGAAAGCGTGGAATATGGACGTGAATTTTGTTTGCATTGGCAGCCTACCCACTTGCGCAGATCAGGAATCAACTCTTCGTTCCTTTTCATGAGCTCATATTTACACATTAAAATAAGCAAAACGAAGCATGAGACTGGTAATGTGAGATTGATCCGTAATAAATTAAATTTTGGAACCGATTGAACAACAAATCGCAATTTTGAGATCCAAACACTCGATTAAACCTCGATGCAACTAGAAACTCGTAATATCTGAATGAAAATTTCAGTAACTGGTAGTATAGTTTTGTTTAAGTTTTTTGAAAATCGAAAAATCACCCAAGGGGTGAAGGGGCGAACAACTACTGTAATGCATTTTTTATTATTTCACGAACATAATTTTCATAAAATTGATTATATCCCAAGAACGGTGAGTTCTATTTCACATGTAGATTCCATTTTTTATATTACGTTTCATAAATGATTAGGATTTCAAAAAGTATCAAAATATCGTAAGCTTCATTTAATTATTTTATTAGTTTTAATTTTATCGGGACCGATTGAGCTCAAAGTTGGACACAATATACAATCCACTTCAAGGAGTGTTGTTACGGCACAAAAAATTGGAAAATTGGAAGAAAGATGATTTTATATATGACCAGAGTGCGTTTCTGAAATTGAGCTTTTAATGAAAATCGACTATTCAGTAATGAATATGTGCTCTATGTGAAGGAAAAATTTTTTTCCACGTGTTTGACAAAATCATGAACTGAAATTGTGTTTCGAAATGACTTAAAATTTATCGATTTCCCTCATCTATCCCTATATATATAAAAGTTTTCTGTTCGTTTGTGTGCGCGTTAAAAACTCGAAAAGTACGGAACCGACTGAGCTCAAACTATGATACAATATACAAAACAACCAAACACATCTAGGATTTTTGTTACAACATAAAAAAAAAGGAAAATTCAACTCAACCATGCAACCACCATGTGCCACAGCAAAGCGTGGCAGGGTACAGCTAGTTATACATATATTGCATTAATGGCAAAAGTGTATCATATTCAACGGATAGTAAAAATAAAATTATGTATCAATTACATTTCATATAATTTACTCTTGGAGACTATTTCAAAAGATATCGCACAAAATAAAGCTCACAAAGTACATAAATAAAATGTTTATTTTTCATAATCTTGCATGTATCACTGCTTTTTCAAGGAAAAATAATTTCGACCAGTACGATGCCCATACCCAAATTTAATACGACTACAAAGCGTTAATGGTGTATTCAAAATGTTAGTTTTCCTAAATAGTTCATAGACAGTCTAATAACTTTGTCATTTATTATGTTTGAAATACACGTCAAAAAAAGGTCAACGGTTTTGTATACGCCTTTATTTTTATCATCAATCGTCATCAAAATTGGTCATTGGTTTCAAAAAATTGGAGCGGGTCGTGTCAGCGACTGGCTGATTTGGCGTGAAACTGTTCCATAGGAAAAAAAAGTGAAAAAAAACTTTTTAACATAAACGGCTAGAAAAAAAGCTTAACGGCTAGCTAAACACTAAAAGCTAAACGGCTGAAGCTGGAAAATAATTAGGCAAGTAGCAGTTAGTAGCAAGAAGCATCACATCCCTTCCTTCATTAATCTAGAGCAATCAGCCATTCCATGCCAAACCGATATAATGGTTCTCAGATTTTCGTGAAAATCTTGGTAGCTTTATCGCAAAAATTTTTCCCCCCTTTTTTTAATTTTTTCGTTAGGGTCACCATTTGCATTTTAGGATTGTCCGAAAAATCAACTTTTTCCTCTTTTTTTTTTTTTTCGAAAAATGACTTTTTTCAAAAACTCATAACTTTTGAACTACTAGACCGATTCAGATTATCGACATATCAAATTAAAGCCAATCACCTGGTCTTTTTTGGAAAAATACTATGCCTGCAGAAAAAATCTAATTCTGCTCTCGTTGTTATTGATTGTATTCGTTTTTTATTATTCCTAGTCTCGGAACCAAAGGCGCTAATTTTTTTTTCTATTTTACACATACCCATTGCCCATATACCCATATTGATGGAGTTTTGAAAAAATATGTAATCCACCATTTTGTTATGGCGACCATTTTGGATTTGCATTTTCCATAAATAACTGTGTTTCACTAGTCAATCCATTTCATTTGATACCAATATTGATGGGGTTGGGAAAAAACCCATATTGATGGGGTTTTGAGAAAATATGTAATCCGTCATTTTGTGGTGGCGGCAATTTAGGATTCGCATTTTTTTATCAATAACTGTGTTTCACTAGTCAATCCCTTTCATTTGATACCCATATTGATGAGGGTTTGAAAAAAAAATGTAATCTGCCATTTTGTGGTGGCGGCCAATTTTGGATTTGCATTCCTCATGAATAACTGTGTTCTGCTGGTCAAGCCCTTTCATTTGATACCCATATTGATGGGGTTCGAAAAAAACCCATATTGATGGGGTTTTGAGAAAATATGTAGTGCGACATTTTGTGATGGCGGGAATTTTGGATTTGCATTTTTTTTATAAATAACTGTGTTCTACTAGTCAATCCCTTTCATTTGAATCCATATCGATGTGGTTTTGAGAAAATATGTAATCTTCCATTTTGTGGTGGCGGCCATTGGCGGTCTGAACTCATCACGAATATCCGTTAAATGATGAAACAATCAAATACATCCCCCTAGAAGTGATACCGTGCTTTTCAGCAGTTTTTTCAGTTTTTGGTTCCAGTCAGCTCGTAAACAGTCCATATTTGGTGATTTGAATTCCATTTATAGACGCAGGGCATTACTTAGGAATAGATTAAACACACTTCTCACAGTTCATCTCACTTCCGCTGGCAACTGTCCGTTTTACCCCACCAGTACAATTATTTCAATAATTTAAATTTTCTACTCAAAAATGAATTTAATTTTCCGTACATACCTAATATCGCTTCTCTGTTAACTCACAAACCGAAATATAACCATCAGCGAATTGAATTTTGATATTAAACCACTCAAAATGCTTAATATCGAAGCAGTTAAAATTACATCCACACGCGGAATCATGTATGACTTTCGGTTTTTGTTTCCTTTTTATACTTTTGATCAGTATTCATTGCCATAGGATGGCTTCAATATTATAGAATAACATGTAGAAGGTGTTCTCATTATCAGAAATCTGAAATTCAAAATGTAACTATACAAATCAACCACCTGTCCATATTACCCCCACTTTCCATATTACCCGCGGCTCCCTTATACCATTTAAATGATTCTAGGAGTTTCTCACGCTCACAAATACACGTCCATAGACACACAAGCACCTTACTACCGGCAAACGAAAAAACGAAAGACAAGAAACGACCATACGAGTACACCCAGGTTTATTTACGTATTTTTTTTTACGAGTTTTTTTTACGCGGATTTCCCAATTAACGCGGTTTTTTTACGCGGATTTTCCAATAATCGCGTTTTTTTACGCGGATTTTCCAATTAACACGTTTTGTTACGCGGTACCGCGTAAAAAAGACCAAAGCAATATTACATCTTTCTCTGAGCTCACAATTCTTCTCCATGCTCCCTCAGTACTCTATCCATTAATGCCGTACTCTATCACGATGCTTACGTAGATTTTAGGTGACCTGGTGTTTTTAACGCGGATTTTCAAATTACCGTGTTTTTTTACGCGGATTTTCCAATTAACGCGGTTTTTTTACGAGGTACGTATCCCCCGCGTAAAAATAACCTGGGTGTACCTCTGAGTGTTTTTTCATCCAATAAAATTTTCGACGAAGTGTTTTTCTTTTTTTTATTAAACATCGATCGATTGAAAAAAAATGGAAAAAAAGAAAGAAAAAAGATAAAAGATTAATTTTCAAAACAGTCGAGGCTGCCATATTGGGTTGTTCGTTTCTTTTCTGAGTTTAGATAAACAATCAGTTTTTTTCTAGAAATTTTCACACTACGCATACACAGTTTGTCAATTAAGCTCTGAGACCTTCTACCCAATCAATGCGAGCGCAGTCACCGATTTCGACCTTCAGCTCAATTCATTCGTAAAACTCCCTAATTCCCCAACGTGATTTGATAGTTTCGCCAACTTCCAATTATGAATATTGAGTTCTAGGACCATTCTTATACAACAACAACAATCCCCATTCATCGTGAAATGCAATGCAAGGAGCAAGAAATAGTTGGTATTTTTTTCCGATTGAAGTTTTACGTTTCGCAGCTGAAATGGAAATACTGAAGCACACTGAGCATTAACTTTCTGGCGAGTTCAGACCGAAACTCCACTCGGGAATGAAGAGTTTTCTTTTTTCTATATCCCAACTTCACAGAAAGGTTTCCCCATTTTATTTTTCTGCATTCTTGCTCCCCACCATTGTTGGCCGTAATCTTATTACGAGGGGAAGAAGCGAATGATGAACAATATCTGAATAGACCGAAAAGTTTGCAGTTACCGTGAAGCAAAAGTTTTCTATTTTCCATTTCGACTCTCGGTCCACCACTTACCGTCCTGGGTACCTGGTTACAGTCTGGCCCGTTCCGTCCGCCTGGGCACTCGCAGGTGAAATCATCTCCGTGATCTATGCAGCGGTGACCGTCCGGACATGGGTCATTGGCACAGAAGTCCACCTGTGGATGGTGAGGGGAAAGAGAAAAGACAACACAATGACAGGTGTAAAAACTCTAAGCAAGGCTAAACCAACGTATTCCAACTTACTAATGAACAAAACAGAAGAAAAAATGTTAATATTCAGAATATACACACACCCACACAAAGTCGATCCAGGATGTGGGCTTAATTTGAACTCGTACCGCTTTTTAATTGGATAGATTGCAGAAAGTGTTCATATTAATCGGATTATCAGATAATGTTCGGGTGATTACGTCCTCGGTGGACAGGTCAACGTTATCGGGAGTAGTACATTTCACAATTTACAAATACACACTTCGAATCTGGACACCGCAAATAAAAAAAAAATGTGTCGGTATGGCATCCACTCCAACGATCCGGAACGCCATCTCGCCCACCGTTCCATCGTCATGAGAACAAATGGAGGATTTAAATTAATTGAGCAGAAAAAAATAATTGCTCCGAGGTTCTAATTGCACTCAACTAAGAAAATTGCAGTTCAACAAGCAGGGAAAAGTTGATTCCATTTCGAATCGAAAATCTGACTGCGGTTATGGGAGTCGAACAAAGTTTGAACAAAGCCACAGCACATTATGTGGGGTTCGGGAAGGAGGGAAAACTTACGACTTCGGATTTATTTCACGTCTCTGCGTTACGGCTTTCCCACAATTTTTGTATGTATATATCAAACACAAGGTGTTCCCCGTCATGTAGGCGTGTCTCATTTACGGAGTAATCGTCGTCGTTGTCGTCATCATGGCAGGATTATTTTCGCATGAGACGAAGTGCGATAATTCTTCTTTTCTGCGAGAGCAGCCGGTCGTTCGGTTGTCAATGAAAGCAATAAATGTTTAATGAAGCCGTTCCCATTTGCTTGGGAGGATATGGTGAAAAGTCAGTACACGCGAATCGGTTGCAGAACGTTGCCTGAATGCACTGATGAAACTGGATCGAATTAGGCACTAAAATATAGTCGATTACACTCGATAATTAGCGATCAATAAGCCCTACGGCACAGAAACTCGATGATAATGACGGTGCTTAAGATAATGAGTTTCGGTTCCTGGGATTCGTTATGCAATTGGGAAATAAAATGAGACCCCATAGCTCGGGAATTCGAGCAATGAAAAAAAGGTTTTGTAAATAATTTTTAGATTCCAAAAAAACAGGTGTCAAAGTTAAAGTTTTCAAATGTTTGTATGTATGGGAGTAGACATCACATTCTTTCAGATTGAACGTCAGCTTGGAATTGTATCCAAAAAAAAAGTCCAAACGATGTCAAGCGGAGATCGAACCAAGGCCGACTGGAATGTGCTATACGCGCCTGGCTCTGTTACATAAAAGCGTGATAATATTACACCATAAGTGGTTTCTAAGAGTAAAAACTTTCCAACTTCATGTTAAAATGAGAGCATAAACGTGAAACTATATCCTTTTTGGTCTGGGCCGTGTATGTGGCAAGGTATGCGAAAAGATTTAATATATAAATGGATTTCTGTCTGTCTGTCTGTCTGTCTGATTCTTATGGACTCGGAAACTACTGAACCGATCAACATGAAAATTGGTATGTAGGGGTGGAGTAAATCAAGCAAATGAAACCAAATTAGGCATATTGAGGTTTTAGACTGCAATAAATGTTTCTATGGTGGTCCACCCCCCTCTTTAAGGGGGGTCGACCATACAAATAAAACACAAATTTCTGCATTACTCGAGAATTATTCGTGCAAATGAAACCAAATTGGGCATATTGAGGTTTCAGGGTGCAAAAAATATTTCTATGATGGTTAGACTCTCCACACCTCTCTCTAAGGGGGGGCTGCCATACAAATGAAACACAAATTTCTAAATTACTCGAGAATTAATCAAGACAACGAAACCAAATTTGGCATGTGGAGGTTGTATGGGGAAGAAACATATCTATGGTGGTTCAACACTCCCCCCCAAATGGAACACAAATTTCTGCATAACTCGAGAACTAATCAAGCAAACGAAACCAAATTTGGCGTGTGGAGGTTTTAGGCTGCAATAAATGTTTCTATGGTGATTTGACACTCCTCCCCCCTCTTAGAGTAAGCTGTCATACAAATGAAAAACAAATTTCTGCATAACCCGAAAACTAATCAATCAAATGGATCCAAATTTGGCGTGTGAAGATTTTAGGGGACACGAAACGTTTCTATGGTGAATAGACACTCCTCCCCTGTCTCTAAGGGGAGAAGAGGGGAGGGGTCTGTCTTCATTCTATCATATTTTTTGTATCAAACATTTATTCCATGTAACGGAGAAACATTTTATTTGCAAGTGGTTGTAAAATCTTGAACGAGAATTGGGTCTGAAAATAATCTGATATTATAATGATGAGTTTTGGTAGAAGTACTAGGAATTTTTTCAGTAAAAGGTAAATTCAACGGGATCAATTAGAAGATCAATCAATGAACAGTTTTGCAATTGGACTCATGAACTTGCGCTTAGTAAGAAAACGTGAATGTTTGAAGGTCTTGATAACAAAAAACAAATTTTGGGCGAGACGAAGTTTGCCGGGTCAGCTAGTATATTATACAAATGTAGTACCAGTATAGAAGAGAAGCACATTTTCTGTTATTATTAAGCTCATTTTGTTTAATAAATCGGGATGCCAAAACATGTGCTAAAAATTAATGTTGGGTGCAGTATTGCATAACAGACCATCGCCATAATCGATTCGTTTCTGTATGGAATTGCGATTCTGAAGCTTGTCAGTTTCGTAAATTTTCTTCTTTTTCTTCTATTTTTTTTTTGAATATTTATGAAATGATAAGTAAAATTGATGGCTATAGTTGATAATTAAGCATTCAAATAGAACATTAGTCAATATATCGGTGATACCGAGAAGATTAAATCAATAATATGTCACAGAAAAAATAATTGTTGTAAATATCAGAGTTTTTCCAAAGTACGACAGCCTTTGCAGTGTTAATAATATTAATCTTCATTAACCTAAAACCTGACCGGAAATCTCGATACAATTTACTGTAGCGTCGGACACCCACTTCTAGGGTTACCGCATATACAGGATATCCATTCCAGAATATAATTTACAAAAATTTCGCTAAATTTGAAATACAGAATCTATTTATACAAAAATACAGAGTGTCAGTAAACATACAGAATTTTCAGATTTTTTCAAAATTCAATTTTAAATATGAAATTTATTTTAGTGTATCTTTTCATCTACCTTCTTACTAATAAACTATTTTTTCGTAGAGTTATGAAAATATCTTGATTTATAAAAATATTGAGATATTTCAAGGTAAAACATAAAGGAACTATGTATTAACATCATAAAATTTAGAGGATTATAAGAAAACCTTTTTATGATTTATTCCGTTGGTCAAATCGTATCAAGACTTTACCAACCCATAAATAATAAGAATAAATTCAAAATGAAACCTTTCTTTTCATTTTTGACGTAGGACTACGATTATTTGATTGCGATGAGTTTGGAAGAAATTTAATTCTGCGCAATTTACAGAATTTTCAGATTTTTTCAAAATTCAATTTTAAATATGAAATTTATTACAGTGTATCTTTTCATCTACCTTCTTACTAATAAACTATTTTATCGTAGAGTTATGAAAATATCTTGATTTATAAAAATATTGAGATATTTCAAGGTAAAACATAAAGGTACTATGTATAAACATCATAAAATTTAGAGAATTATAAGAAAACCTTTTTATGATTTATTCCGTTGGTCAAATCGTATCAAGACTTTACCAACCCATAAATAATAAGAATAAATTCAAAATGAAACCTTTCTTTTCATTTTTGACGTAGGACTACGATTATTTGATTGCGATGAGTTTGGAAGAAATTTAATTCTGCGCAATTTACAGAATTTTCAGATTTTTTCAAAATTCAATTTTAAATATGAAATTTATTACAGTGTATCTTTTCATCTACCTTCTTACTAATAAACTATTTTTTCGTAGAGTTATGAAAATATCTTGATTTATAAAAATATTGAGATATTTCAAGGTAAAACATAAAGGAACTATGTATTAACATCATAAAATTTAGAGGATTATAAGAAAACCTTTTTATGATTTATTCCGTTGGTCAAATCGTATCAAGACTTTACCAACCCATAAATAATAAGAATAAATTCAAAATGAAACCTTTCTTTTCATTTTTGACGTAGGACTACGATTATTTGATTGCGATGAGTTTGGAAGAAATTTAATTCTGCGCAATTTTATATATAACATGTTATTTTCTTACCTCTTTCAGTAGTGAAAATTGTATAAATGTTGACAATGGTTGATACAAAAAAGGAAATTCGAGAGCACAATAAAAAACAAGTTGAAACATGGATGGATGTGAGAACTACCTTCGAAATACCGGGAGTAAAATATACGTGATTTGTTTTTGAGTTTTATGTTACCTAATCATCATTTTCTTAGTTCAAAAACAAAATCCAGATTTCTCACCGAACGTTTACGTTTTGCGTTAGATCGCCAATTGTACAGCGTCTTCCGCTAGGAGGATGGCAGCGATTATAATTTGGGGCATTATTGAGATCGGCATTACATCGCATCACAAAAATGAAACGAAATAAAATATTAATAATTTTCATGACTCATATTCATTATTCTCAATGACTTAATTCCTTCTATGATAGATTGAGCAGTAGAAACAATACGACTTGATTGTGATAGTCTGCAAACGAACATTGTTTCACCGAAAAAGCTTCTGCCAATAATAAGAATAACACAATAGAAAGAAATAACAATATCACCATTTGAAATGAAGCAACTTCATGATTTCATGTGTATTTTTCCTCAAAATATCACGAAATCGTATGTATTTTCAACTTGTTTTTTGTTTCTTTCCCATAAACTTCATATTCAATGTAATCAATGACGATATATATATATATATATATATATATATATATATATATATATAATTTTTTTTTTCGTTTACCGATCCTCATATTCTCCATCTACCATTCCACTCTGTTATGTGTCAGACTGATATTCATTAATCATCCTACATCCATTCAATCATCATCCTCCTACCAGAAGCTGATTTTCTTTTTTGATTGTTACAAACTGTTTGACGGTTATGAGTACATATAACAAACGGCCCTTTCCATGGCTACCATTTGGAGTTTCAAAAGAGTTAAACTAACAGATTTCTGAACAATGAAAAGAATTCCATTAAAACAAAACAACTGTTCTGAACAATCACAGTCCTACGTCAAACTTCCGTCCATGCCCCTAGGCTCAGACTCTTCTACTTTTTTATACATATTTTAATACTGATTTTTTTGCTCAAAATAGAGATATACAGATTTTTTTCAGAAAATTTTACAGAATTAGATGTGGCAACCATGCCCACCATCCCAATAATGAGTAAATCGTTGAAATAGGCTATATCTACGTTGTGCAGTGTTCTAAAACTCACTTATGGATAACCACCCATTTGAGGCAGACTAGAGCGGAGCCATAGTCTTGCTAGAGAGAATCGAGCGTGAAAATTTGCTGAACATACTGGAAGTTCCCACACGTAGGACTTTACTGAATGTCGATAGAATTTATACCGAAGAAGTTTAGAAATTACAAGTTTCATATGAAAGATTCGAGAATCTAATGAACTGAACTGAATTTCAAAAAAAAAACCGGGAGGGACTGTACACGTACAAGGTGTAGAAGGCTCCAAATCGCGACGAGCGGCAAAATACGGTGAGAAAGTCACGGGCCCGGAAACTGTAAGTAAAGACTTCTGGCAGCTTTCGGGGCATGATTTGGCAAGCAATCAGGTCAGGTGGCAAACGGAATGCGCCGTTCGTGACTACCGGGACTGTAAACGGGCAGATTTACCTCAAGGAGTGTCTACCGAAGCGTCTGCTTCCCCTGTTGAAGCAACACGAGGGCCCTACGATCTTCTGGCCATGTCGCAAATATTTTATTGTCTGAAAGTTTGAAAATGGTCGGTTAACTAGGTAATTTTCTATGGTGCAATTTGATGTGCGACACACTTTACATTCCAGAAAAAAAACATCGTGTCTTCGTTCCCATTCCGGTTTTTTTTTTTCCATCAATGCAAAGTTTGAATTTATCATTCGTTGTCGATGGCGATCTGTATTCATCATTCACTCGGTTTTAGTGAAATATAATATGATGAAATAAAAAAAAGATAAATGCCATCTAATAAACTGATTTGGTGGCATCTGATGATATCGCTTAGTATTCATCTTATCTCATTAAGACGTTGGGCGGACCGTGATGTCCTGTCACGGTCGCCATGAAATATAAACTATACAAGGCACTTGTCGTCATGAAATCTAACGAAAAATACATGAACTCGATTCACTTTTATTAACATTGACCTGTTATTAAACGACTCTACAAGCACATAATGCCATTACTACTCATGACCAGAAATGTAAGCAAACTCGAACGTTCGATTCAATCGTAATCAAACACCCTTCATCTAATGAAGTATGAGAACCGACCATAGTTTGTGTGTACTGAGCCATCTCGTTGCGAAGAAAGTGGACGTCGTCAAGTACTTTGAGTCCGCCAGATACGCCCGTTCCGGTATCTATGATATCCTTACATTCCTGGAGAACAATGAGAGCATTGAACGGAAGCCTGGATGATGAACCTGTCGCCGAATCTCAGAACCGATATCCAAGATGAGGAATAAAAATAAACAATTGCTTAAAAATAATTCGAAATCAATTTCAAATGAAAAATGATTTTATTTTCACTATGCATTCAATTGACTAACGGTGATGTTTCGTTTATATTTATATTTTCACAATAAACTTCAAATAAATATTGTTTTTTTTTCAACAATGAGTTTCAAATAAATCAAGTGAAGGTTACTATGTATTTATAAACTTGATCTATATAAATAAAAATGATCTGGTGTCCGTTCTTCATTATTTAACTCAAGAGCGGAGAAACAGATTTAAACAGCCAGTATCAGGACTGATGCGCCTTAGTCCGCGTCATATGTCAAAAAGAAATTATATACCGCGAAAAAGAAAACGAATTCTGTTTCGAATAACTTATATTGTCAGTCTCCTCCCTCCCAAAATATCCACGTAGTATGTTCGATCATAACATCCACTCTTCTCACCCATAAAAAAAAACATAGAACACCCCCCTCCTGCCTACTGGACGGTGCCTACACTCTCTAGTAATTATGCTTTTCCCGTTTCTGATGATAAAGCATTGATTTTTGGTATAAGTTATCTCAGAAGTTCAATTCAATAAGTGCGCACCTTTGCCCCGTACGATGCGCACCTTTGCCCCCACTATGGGGCAAAGGTGCGCATTTGTCTTTTTGTATTAAAATAGGTATTTGTCCAATTACAAACACAACTCGGGAAATGTTTGTACTACGCTTCGAAGGTAATACATATAGTTACAATTTGGTAAGCAAACGGAATTTTATTTGCTTTTATTTCAAGAGTTATTGGACAACAACAGTTAGGTGCGCACCTTTGCCCCGCATTACTCGACTGCCATGCCACCAACTCAATTCAGCATAGAAAGGCTTCTTCGAGCCTCCATGAAGAAAGATTTGGCTGAAGCAATATTGGTTTTACGATCATTCAAATTTTTTTTTAATTTGAACTTACACCCCAGTACAGAAATGGAAGACGTAGTCCTACCGTTTTTATTTGGCTAATCATAACTCTTCGAAATATAAAAATCGGCAATGCGTTTCTCGCGAAAATTGAAGTGAGCGTATAACATTCCCTCGACTCTTATATTCTCAAGTATTTTTCCCTGTGGGTGAAAATGGATATTTTTTCTCTCAAGTAGGCGAACATTTCGATCTCTGATTTAAAGGAACGACGACCGGAATGGGATAATAGACACGACAAGACAGGCTTATAGCATGACAATGCCAGACCACATATTCGTGGATCTGTCAAGAGATATCTAGAAAGAGTGATGCTCTATTCTCCAGACATGGTTACCTCAGATTTCTATTCATTTCAGTCCACGACGTCGGCCCTTTCTAAAGAGCTATTCCGATCTCCGAGGAAATAAAATTATAGGAGGTTGTGTCCAAGACATGACTGCATTGTTGACGTAGAACTACGTTTTAATTTTATTCAAGTTGCGTGCTTATAACTTCGAATATTATTTTAGAATGCTGCGAAATTTTCATTTTGCGATATTCTCAAAACGCTTCTGTTAAAAGTACTGATCTCGAGAAAAGTTGCACATTAATTTCTCAAGATAAGCGCAGCTATCATCCTTAGTGAATAAAGTTGCTCATTATTGACGGCACGGGTAGGAAAACTCACAAATGAGCAAAAAAAATGTATGGGAAAGTCGAAATGTTTCTAGCTTTCATCCATTTAAACCATCAACACACCAGGGGATTGTAATGTATAGCATATCAAACAAATCTTAGGCAATTTCAGATTCGTTTTATATGTAAATCACCAAAATTCTTTCGCGGCAAACATAGTTTTTAACCTTAACTTTATTTCATAAAAACCTAACCTGTTTTTTAATTGGGCCCTTATGAAAGACATAGTTCTACGTCAAAAAATTGCCTTTATAACCGAATCGCTTCAGTTGCGAAACTGAACTTCTATCAGCGTGGAATCCATGGAGCATTCTTTAAACAACATAGCAGCAAGGTTTTTCAGTGCTCACGTGACCGAGTGATTAGCGTCTCACATTATCATGTCGGGTGTTCGGGTTCGATTCCCGCTTTGGCCGGGGAATTTACGTCAAAGAAATTTCTTTTGATTTGCACTGTGGTAGAGCTTGCCCTTCGAAATACATTCAAGGCGTGTTATTTGGCTTGAGAAATCTCAACTAAGTATTAATAAATGACACTAGCATACGTTGAGATTGCAAAATTTCCACAGGGATCGTTGACGCCTTTCAAAAAGAAACAGCAAGTTTTATGTATCGAATGGATGCCGCTTTTATCATAAAATCCGTAAAGTCATATACTTTTACTCCTAACTATTTTCACTATTTCCGTTATTTCGTTTGGAGCGCGAATGTCCAACAAGCGTTAGTCCATGAATTCGTGTCTATGCGCACTACTGGCTAATTTATCTGAATACACCATGTATCTGCATCTAAACACCATGTATCTGCATCCAAACCAGCAGAAGTACCTGGTTGCTAAAAAATGAAAACACCCTCAGAATAACCATAACAAAAACATTTCTATCTCGTAAAATATTGATGTTCACAAATGTGTCACGTATCCAAATATATTGCTTAATGAATTTGAATTTGAATTTCCCGTGTGTGTACAAATTCCGCATACAAACAGAGCCGAAATAATTTGGCGGTTTTAGGCAACTTACCTTAATGTGACAGCGTTTGCCGGTGTAGCCACGGGTGCACTTGCACGAGAAGCCACCGATGTTATCGATGCACTGACCACCGTTAATGCACGGATTCGACTCGCACTCGTTGTACTCGAAATTGCACAGCTCGCCGGAAAATCCTGGAATTAAAACAGACAACTATGTTTACACATGGAAGGTTTGCTCTGCCGGCGATGGTGGCCAATGGATTTTGTGATGAATCTGAACTTTATGCGCGTGGTAAGTTAATGCAGGTGGATCTGCATTTTGGGGAACACCACAAAATCCATGTGGCATCTATTAGTACAACAATCATGTCATCGAGCGAGCGTTCGAGCGATGGGAGAATTTGAAACCGGGCGGATCCGAGACTTGCATATTGAACGATTCCTACCAATGCATGACAAATTCAATAAATTTCGGACGCGTAAGTGGCGTCACATGCGGCTGGTTGGTAGCTATGTCCGACCGAACGGCTATAACAATGTGCTTCAAGCACACTAATTTATTTTTCATCAAAAACCGAAATTTAAATTCCTCACGCTTGATGTGGGGCAATGGCTTTTTCAACCAAGGAGAAAATACCGACGTTCCAGAGGTTTGATCCGCTGAATGATGCCATATCAGAAACATTTGAGAGCGTTGTGAAATATTATGGCTCGATTCTGGAGGCTAAATCATTGTCAGGAAATGACGGAGAACTTCAAACAATTGTTACACACTGGCAGACTCGATTTCAAATCGTCGATTAGTTCCACAGATGCATATTCCAGATGCAGCCTTAGCATCCGTTAGCATTCCCAGATATTCGTGCAATCGTTCAATAAATTCCTGGAATAATCTCCCGGCTCACCTGGCTGACAGAAGCATCGGAAGCCATCCTCCTGGTCAACGCAGATTCCATGGACGCACGGCGAGGACTCGCATTCGTTGAGATTATGCTGACAGAGCGGTCCGGTGTAGCCCGAGGTGCAGTCGCATCTGCAAATATAATCAAACCGTGAATCGATAGGCAAACACGGCTTCTCATTTGCTTCCCCATATTTGTTCCCCGATACAATTTGATACCATCGAAATCAAATTTGAATTAGGTGCGTTGCCGCATCGGCAGAGCCGAGTCGAGCCGAGCCGACTTTTTGCGAATGCGAAAGTACACTTGAGGATGTGGTGGAATCAATGGATATAACTGTGGTAATCTCACCTGAAGTGGGTTGAGTTGCCGATACATGTGCCTCCGTTTAGACACTGTGATGGATTGCACGGATCCGACTCGAACTGGCAGTTTTTGCCGGTGTAGCCTGAAAGCAGAAAAGGCAAACCGGGATGAAACAGTGACATAATTTATTTACGTTCAACACATTTCAATTCTTTTGGATATCTATTCGAGTACTAGCTGATTGATTTATTTTTAAGATTGCAATAGAATATCAATTCTGTTTTTGATCGCTAGCCGGGAAAACTTCTGATTCCAGTGGAAATATATTTTTCATAAAACATATTTTAGAGAACATACTATCTCTAATGAATTCATGTGAGGGAGTCATGTGACGAATTACGCCCCAGCTCATCCCTATGTGGAGTTCAAGTTATTAGCTAATTAATAATCTTTGCATAGGTCTTGCATTGTTGCAAATTTTCCAGAATTGATCTGGACCGTCTCCTGGATAAGGCGGAATTGTGATATATGTTACACTGTATACCATTAGATAGGAAATTTTATTCAACTTTTTTTTTATTATAACACAAACAGTGAAGATAGTAAACAATTTAGCGAATAATGTAGGCATGTTTTTAAGATTTTAACCATTTTTTATGCTGTGAGGGAAGGGAAACAAACAACATGTTTGCTTACAATTTGGCCGTTAGACCGCGGGTAGTGACGGGCAAACCTTCCACGAAGGGTACGAGACCAGTTTACCAAAAAGATTTAACGAACGTTCGTTCTCATTTAGAAAACAATACGAACTGATTCGGAACAAACTGATTGCGAGCGAACTGTTTGGGAATGAATGCGTCGAACGGAACGGAAACACTTGGGGAAATCTAAAAAAAGATAACGATATTGTCATTCACTATCCCAGAATGCATGTAAGGCGTGGTTTATTTTGTCAATGTATGCTCAATTTTGAATTTATAATTAGAATTGGTTCCATAATTTCAATTGAATTTGATTCTTGGCCTGTAAATTTTAAATCTAATGCACTTTTCCAATCAGTTAAACTTGCTGCGGATTTCTGAAAGGTCTGAAAACACAATTCAAAAGCGATTGTCCTCAAAGTTCAAAGTCAACTTTCCGTCCACGGCTCTAGGCTCAGGCTCTTTTATCTTTATATATAAAAGAGAGTTTTTCCCACGTACGTATAACTCATCATCACGGGAGAACGGCTGATCAGATCTACGTCGTCCATATATTTTGTGAGTTTGTCTTCACCCAAATTAGATTGATTTGGGTGATTTTTGGAAAATATTTGAGATGATTTGAAAAATTCGAAAAAATTAACTATGCATATCTTTATACAGGGTTTTCCATTTCGGGCTTCCGAAAGTATACAGCCCTGCGCTGACAACTATTTGACATAGCTGTCAACCAAAGCGTCATATCGTTAGTTGAATGTCTGCCATTCTACAATATGGATCGTTTTAGCATCGCACAACGTGTTAATTTTGTTAAATTATACCGGCAATTGTTTATCGAGCATTACGGACGGATTTTGGTCGTCATGGACGGCCTACAGAGCACACAATCGCTAATGTAGTGCGTAAATTCGAACAAACTGGATCCGTAGCGGATATTGTGAAACCTGTACATCATCGTAATGTGCGTTCGGCCGAAAATATTGCTGCTGTTGCTGCCAGTGTGGAGGATGACCCGAATGTTTCGATTCCACGGCGTGCTCAGCAATTGGGCTTGTCAAACACATCATTGTGGCGAATTTTGCATTTGGACTTGCACCTACATCCATATAAAGTCCAACTGGTACAAAAATTAGAGCGTGGTGACCATGGAATGCGTCGGGCATACGTCGATTGGGTGAACGAACAACAGCAGCAGCAAAATGCTGAATTTTCGCATCAAATTTTCTTCACCGATGAGGCACATTTCGAGCTCGGTAGCTATGTGAACACCAAAAATTTCCATATATGGGGCTCAGAAAATCCACACGTGATTGTTGAGAGGCCATTACATCCGCCAAAAGTCACTGTTTGGTGCGCATTATGGTCTGGTGGAGTCATCGGGCCGTATTTCTTTGAAAATGAGGACGGCGAGACGGTAACTGTGAATGGTGAGCGCTATGGCCGCATGTTAACCGATTTTTTTGCCACAAATTGAAGATATGGATACGGATGACATGTGGTTTCAGCAGGACGGCGCCACGTGCCACACAACACGACCGAACATGGCCATATTGCAAACGAAATTTGAGGGACGCATAATTTCGCGTTTTGGTGATGCCAATTGGCCGTCCAGATCATGCGATTTGAACCCGCTAGACTTTTTTTTGTGGGGTTATGCGAAAGACCGTGTCTATGCCAACTCTCCGCAAACTCTTGAACATTTGAAAGACAACATTCGTGAAGTTATGACCGAGATACCGCCCTATATGTCATATCATATATATGTCGAAAAGTCATCAAAAATTACCCGTTCCGGATCAAGGTGTGCGAGGAAGCCCTAGGTGGACGTTTGAATGATGTTGTATTTCACACATACTGGTATAAACCAAACTTTAATTTGAAATAAAAGTTTCATCGAAATTCGAATTCTAAGTGTGTTTTATTTCAATTTACTTTCGGAATTTAAAGTTGGAAAACCCTGTATAATTGGATTTCTGTCTATCTGTCCGGTTTTCTGCTTCTTATGGTCTCGGAAATTACCAATCGATGTGAAAATTTGTATGTAGGGGTTTTCGAGGCCGGGGAAGGTTCTTATGATGCTGCCATACAAATGAAACAAAAATTCCGCATAACTAAAAATCTAAAGAGAAAATGGACACAAATTTGGCAAACACAAATTTCTGCATAACTCGAGAACTAAGCAAGCAAAGCCCAATTTGGCATATGTAGATTTTGAGGGGCAAGAAATAGTTTTTTTTGTGGTACGACGTGGTATGTGTATGTTTCAGGGTGCCAATAAATGTTTCAATGGTAGTAAAACACTCCTCCCTCCGCTGTAATGGGAGGGGAGGGGTCTGCCATAAAAATGAAACACAAATTTCTGCATTACTTGCATAACTCGTGAACTAATCAAGCAAATGGAGCCAAATTTGGGATGTGAGGGTTTGTGGATACGCGAAATGTTTCTATGATGGTATGACACTCCTCCCTCCTCTGGAAAGGAAAGGGGGTCCCATAAAAATAATACAAGTATTTCAACCAAACATGACAATTGGAAATTTTCGGAAAACTTTGAAAAAATGAGAAAATTAAAAAAATTCTACAATTACATATTAACAAGCGTTGTTAGTCCATTTGATGTTTGCACAAACGAAATTGATCTTCGTTCGAGAGTGGAAATGAATTTTAATGTGATAAAACGCACTCCTATATCGTCTTCTATCTATATAAATAAAAATGGATCGCAGAATGTGTTGATAAGAGCAAAACTCGAAAATGGAATTGTCCGATTTAGGCCTGTCTTTATTCTACCATATTTTCTTTATCAAACATTTATTCCATGTAACCTTGTTATTTGCAAGTGGTTGAAAAATCTTGAATGAGAATTGTGTCTGAAAATAATCTGATATTAGAAAGACGAGTTTTGGTAGAAGTACTTGGAATTTTATGGTAAAAGTTATTTTTAAATAGTAGATTAGAAGATCAATCAATGAACAGATCTGCGATTGGACCCATGAACGTGGGCTTAATAAGAAAATGTGGACGTGATTGCGAAAAATAAATTTTGGGCAGGACGAAGTTTGCCGGGTCAGCTAGTAATAAATATATGTAAGAGAAACTCGAGATGCTGTGACGGCAATGCCAACGAATGGTAGAGTAGGTAGATTTTCGATAGCTGCAATCTCACCCCGGCTTCTCTGGATCTATATCGATTGACAAGATTTCTGTTCGATTATGTTTGGAAAGAGTTACTTGCTGCCGAGCTTTAACGGATATTAACAACTAGATTGGTATTGGATTTACCTGGCAATCTTGCAAGCCGAAGAATTTCCGACATCAACAGAATTTGCACGGTAGATGCCTATCCTTCTATCGAGGAAGCGTGAAATTGGATAGCGAGCGTCATAGGTATACTGGGAATCTACGAATTTATTGGGTGGTTAAATTTTCACTCATACAACAAATCGGTACACTTGGCCACGTTAGAAACTTTGGAATCCCAATAATCAATCAACGCGGGGATAGTTACGCATTGGGACCGTGACTGGAACTTTGGTTAGAACGAAAAATTTACCAAAGTCTTTCGACGGTCTTACGGTAAAATAAATTGCTCACTTTTGTGCGCTAAAATAAAAAGCGTGGCGGTGACACAAACTGAAGATTTTGGGATTTTTGGATCAAAACAACCATTTTTACAATATACAAAAACATGCGTATTATATTCAAAAAAACGATTTGAAAAGCACAAATATTTCTGTACGATAAAAAAAGGAATCAGAGCATATTGCTTTACGTTCAAGAACCCTTCCGGCGAAACTGGATACATTCGATGCTTCATGTCCACATGTCAGGTAATAGAATATATTGCAGATAAACAAAACCATAATTGAGTCACTGGAGCAGTTGGCATATTTCGATTCCGTACAGCCTTGCACAGGCAATTCGATGAAATTTTTATTATTCTAATTCGATAAAAGCACCATACGAAAACAACATCCCCTTTATAGGTAACATAATACCAGCAATTCGGGACGGAATAAAGGATAGCTCCAGCCATCGATATTTATTCTATTTCTAATCTCCAACATCCCACGTCATGTACGTGTTCCACTGGGTGTATGTGCAATTCCTGTGACTGTTGGCAAAAGTCAGTCACAGTGGTTGCCACCGCACACGTACGACTACTGCTGGGAAGGACGACTTTGCCAGGCACGGAGGAAGGCACTTTCGTGAATATTTACTTTTGGTAAAATAGCGAAACGAAACGAAACGGAACGGAACGAAAGAATACTAGACAGGATGGGCGAAAGCAGCACCGTGTCATACATTATATTGTCTTTCCATCAACGGTCCTGCATAACAGCAAAGGATAAAACCAGCACCAGATAAAACACGAGCCGGGCTCCGACGGGTAGGAACCATCCTAAATGGTGCATGCGAATTTCTACGGTATTAATTTTCTTTCACACATATCGCATTCGAAAGGCACCCAGTCTACCGGAACGGAAGAAGGCATTCAGATGAGCTGTTTTGAGTTTGTTCAGAGAGTGAAGGTGGAAGGATATACGTTATATACGTATAAGGTGGTTCCTGTATTACGGCGGGGAGTGCGACATTGTGACGACGAAAGGTGATTTTCCTTTTTGCATTACACAATGCCTCCCGCGTCGTAAATCGTTCGGGAGGTGTTCAAATGTTGGGAAGATATAATATTAAACAGATACCCGTTGAAAAAATATTTTCAACTTTGGATCGGCATCTGCACTTTTATGAGATGATCCTCAGCTCAGAGTCATAGTAACCTTACTATTCAAAAGCTCCAAATGTAACCTGGGATAAAGAATGACTCTATCGATGGAAGTTAATTTAAACCCTCTTTCCAAGAGTTCAGTCAACATGAATTAAAAGCCAATATATCGACGATCCTTGGCAGGCTTCTCGAGCGCTATCCATAACAGGATCAATCAACGGTGCCGTCCGTAGTCCGTTTCATGCGTCTCCGATTCTTGCTCGGTTCCGCTTCCATTTGTTGTAAGGCTTTATTTTTCCGCCGGCGAATGTTTTGTGCCTCGCAGGAAGTGCCCCATTTCACGTTTTCTGAAATCAGTTCAACTGTGCCGTGCGCTTCTGCCTGGCTTCGGTTTTTGTTTGCCGAAACCAATCTGAATTTATCGATAAAATATTGGTTTCCCCATTTGAATATTTTACGGCTGCATCATTTGGATCCCGCGACTGTGAGGCTGTTTGATTGCGGGCTGTCTCTCTCTCTCTCTCGCATCCCTCACCCCTCCCTGTCTCCATGATTCCAATCCCCCTACCCCACAGACGCAACCTGAAAAAAGGGGATTGTTATCGTGGTCGTAAAACAGGACACAGTATTTTATGATCCTGTACGCAATCGTGATTTTGGCACTGATTATTCTCGTGAAATTGGATCATTACCGAGTGCCGAATGCTCGCAATTCGACTCGGCTTGCTTGTTTATAGTGGGATTGTCGCATTTTACACGCGTTTGAAGAGCGAGCGCAATAAAACCCCATATTTTTTGTGTGTGGAATCGACTGACGACGGCTGATTCGGGCAATAAAATTATTCATTCATCAATAATGTTTGTTTGAGGGGTGTGCACACGTGTGTGTGTCTGTTTATGTTCGGGAACGAGGGGACAGGAAGTGGTGGAGAAATTTATGAAGCCACTTGAGCTGGCCCGTTTTATCATAAGTCAGAGGTAAGGGTAATAAAAAGATGAATGAGACTGACAGGAGCGAACGTATTATGAAGGACCATGCTTATTGATGTTCACATACAGATATCGTACCGATTATTCACACCAAGAGAGAGGTAATCTGTCATAAACATGGCAATATTGTTCACTATTTACTGCCCCATTTTATTCACGAATGTTGGGGAAATTAAAAGCCATGTTATTAGAGAGATTTTGATGCTTCATGCAATCAAGATGTAATCCTATCTCCTGTTGCCTTTATATATTTTAGGCAAATAATTTTGATTACTTTTAATTGAGCTATGACTTCTTTTTTGTCTGTTTTGATTCATAATGTTTGTGTACTATGCTAAACTCAATTTCTTAATATCTGAATTGATGTACAATATCCAGATAGGGAGACTGATTTGACGTACAGTGGTCCAAATAGGGATAGGACCCATTCCATGAGGTTATACACCAAAGAAACAAATTTTAGATCAGGTTTAAGGAAAAGTTATAACGTTATCTGAATGAACACTAGCTATAATATGATTTTTTTGAAAAGAATTTAATTCTTATGCTCCGACTCCTGAGAAGGAGGTGTTTAAAAAATTTTATTACACACTCGAAAAAAAGGAACAGAGTGTGAAATCGACAATTTTAGCTGACTTTTTACATGCTTATCGATTTTAAAAAAGTGCCAAAACAGGTTTTTTGTAGTGTTATAGAAAATCATCTGTAATTTTGCAAATATTACAGTAAGTTGTAATGTTAGCAGGCAAATCTTTGGCCTAGTGTATCCCCAAAACACCTATGAACAGGGTTGCCGACAATAATTTCCAAAAATCAAGATGAATGGAAATGGAAATGGAAACTGTCTGAACGAAAATACGATAGTTTATATTGGATTGTCCGGAAAGTTCATGCTGTTTTTTGGGAAAAACAAAAGCATTATTTTTATAGGTAGAGATACATTTATTCAATTTTATATACGCAGTTTTGTTCCACAATCATTCGCCGCAGTTTTAAAATTCTATCCTCTCAGAACATGTTGGCTTTCTCATCGAAAATAGTTTTTTATGCTGGCCAAAGAGTCGAAGTGCTTGCCCTTGGTTTTTTTTAGCTGGTGTAAGGCTTAATTTAGCTGGTGGGATAGAACTTCCCAGTAAGACTCCGAAATAATTTGTCGTCTTGTCAATGAAACATGAACTTTGGCGTTACCCTGATGGAACACGACGCCTGTCATATTGACTTATTTCGGAAGTGCGTCCTGCATCGTACCCTTTCATTTCACCAGTTGCGAGCAATACTTATGGAAAATTATCACTGGGAGCATGGTAGAGGATCATAATACAGAATTCACTCAATCTCACAAGACACAGAGTGTGACTTCCTTCAAAACGGCATTTTTATTGCATTTATGAAGCGAGTCGAGAGGTGCAATAGAGTTAATCAAAAGTGTTTGATAAGAAAATCGAATGCGCGCCCCGGTGTTGAGCGCCACCCGATGAGCCAGGCTTTTGCAAACCATTGATGGTTATTGCCAGAGTGAATGTGCTAAATAAGCATGCGAGTCGGTTCAGAACCACACCGACTTTTTCCAAATAATGGTATTCCTTGTACTAAAGGCAAAAAGTAGATTCAATTTATATAGCTTACTAGCTGACCCGGCAAACTTCGTCCCGCCCAAAATTAGTTTTTTGTTATCAATACCTTCAAACATTCACGTTTTCTTACTAAGCGCAAGTTCATGGGTCCAATCGCAGAACTGTTTATTGATTGATCTTCTAATCGACCCCGTTGAATTTACCTTTAACTATGAAATTCCTAGTTCTTCTACCAAAACTCCCGCTCACCCTCAGAGAGAGTGTCTATTTACTATATGAACGTTTCGTGTCCTCTAAAACCTTCACATTCCAAATGCGGCTCCATTTGCTTGATTAGTTTTCGAGTTATACAGAAATTTGTGTTTCATTTGTATGGGAGAGTGAGGAGAACAAGAAAAAAATCACCATTAAACCTTATTGTCAGTGTTGTGATACCTTTCACTACTGAAAAATCAGTAGCAAGTACCGTTCCCGAGATACAAAGGTGGGTAGGTTCAGGACCAGCGGTCGGATTAGGACCACCTTGATCTATAGATTGGACCTTTGGAAGGGAAAAGGAAGACCTCAGATCAAAGTAAGAAGTTTTCAGAATATTAACGAACATAAAAAAAAGTGTATAGCTCGCTACAATATGGTATCAATTATATTTAATATACTGGGACGTTACTACTCCAGCGAACATAAAATCGTATAACATATTTTAAGTTGCATATAAAGTAGGATCGAATCAGAATCATCTAATATCGATCAAAGTATACATCGCGTATATCTTAAATCGTATAAATTAAAACCCCCATTTTATTTATCACTACAGATTAAATTGTAATTCTATATATCAAGTATCTGTTTTACGATATACGCTATCGTAAAATCGATCTAAACGCCTAGGCGCCTGTCTCCGCCCAGAGAGGTATCTGAGCAGAGTTCCGAAAAGTATTAGAGTAGACTGGCTACCCGATAATGATGTAGAGAAAATATAGTCAAAAGCTTGACCTATACTGATCGGTGGTTTATTTGCAACTGAGCTGTCCGATTCCATTCCATTCATTGTTTTTGAGAGGCTTTACAAAACTGTTTTGAACATTTTGTGCCCTATTTATACGATTGGCTCATAGTCATTTGTTTGGATTGCGTCTGGAATGTTGGCTATAATACATTTGCGCTTTGTATAACGGCTTCGTATCCTTCCGTTTCTGTTCTTTAACAAATCTCTGGTAGGGGGTCTCCGTAGCCACATTGGTTGCGCGTTCGCTTAGTAAGCGATCGATCGTGAGTTCAAAACTCAGGGCCCCCATTGACCATCTTTGTGTTGTTACAGAATAACTACGTCCACGCAACAATCATCAGCGATGGAGATCGATCCACGGTCGAAATAAGATCGATTCATTCATACAACTGCTCTGCTCTGCAAGACACATCGGGCTGCTGTTCTATAAATAACTCAACAATGGATCAACGACTGTCTCCGCTGTCCAGTCTTAACTGGATAATGGAAGAACAGATAGAAAACTCTTACGCCTAAATGGCTACTGTGTAAATTTGTACCATTTGCAATGGTATAGAAGGGAATACTCTAACGCCGAAAAATGGCAACTGTGTAATGTGCTAATTATAGATATGATAAATATGTGACATGTACACGATTCAAATTCGGCTCTGTTACAGCTAAAATGCTAATGAGCCTAAATTAAACAAAAGGGATAAAAAAAAATCTCTCGTTATTGTTCGTTAGTTGTGACTGTTGTTTTGTATTGTGTGTACATCGCTTGTGTGTGATACAAAAATAATGTTCGTCAGATGATTGTTCCTGTTAACAGAGGTAAGTGACAATGAATATTTTGTATTTTGTCATACTAATTGATACTATTTTGCAGGTGCGGATTCAGGCCTGTTGCTGCTGTGGTGTTTTGAGTGTTAAGTGTTTGATAGTTTTTGTGATTGTAAATATTATGTTTAGATTTATATGCAAATAATGTTGTTGAAAATAAAATGTAGTGTGTTCTTTTTTTTTTGTGTACGGCCTGGGCCGTAACAGCGCTCGCAGCTGATCTATGATAGTGTCATCTCCAAACGCAATGAACTAAATATCTCTCCACCTTTTGCCCTGATCATTTTATAATGTGTTTTTGCTAACCTCAATAAAACATAGTTTAGTTGTAAGAGTAGATATTTTAATATGTTTTAATATTTTCTTTCAGATTGTTAGTTATTTTATTGTTCGACCATCTCTAGGCATCTGATTTGTTAAATGATCAATTGAAAATGCTTATCCGGCATAAGGTCTCGAAAATCGATAAAAACTTATTTTTTTTTTAGTAAACTTTGCGTTTTATTGAAGTATTGTTATTTTTATTTCAAAACAATAATGAGTAATGTGAATTAATTGTGCGGATTTCGTTCAAGAAGTTAAGTCATGAACAGAACAACAGTAATGAATGAGAAATTAGAAATTTCTAAAAATAAATATTGTGCCCTATTATGGTTTTTTAGTCGAACAGAATTTTGCTCCTTAGCTCTATTTCGGGTGAACGCTGTCGGCATCAAGGCGCCTAGAAATATATCCTAAGGTGGGCCAATTTGTTAAAACCACTCTGCAACCATCTTGGAAGTCTACTGTATTTTGTTTGTGAACAAAACACAATACGCTTGTGCACAACCTCGCTTGTGATCAGTCTGTCTCTTTCACGCTTCAAGCAAATAATTCCCCTTCTGCTTTCTTCCGTACTGTTTTCATCTACCGCTCCCCTAACCAAAAACGAAGCAAAAGTGACGAAACTGAATTCAACCTTACACGCGTAGTTCATGACACTTTTTGATACAGTTCCGACGAAGTGGCAAATGAAAATGATAGATGAAAGTTTCAATTAAAAAAAATCCATCACTAACGAAATTGACTGTTTTGCGAAAACATTCTGAATCGATCGTAATCACGTTCCTTACGTTTGGTGGTCATCAAAATATAAGCAGTAGGGGAAAAGGGGAATTTGGACCACCTAAGCAAATCGCCTAATATTTCCAAATAAATGTCTAAATAAAAAATGTCACATTGTATACTGAGCTACACTTGTTTTCTCTCAATAAGTAATGTATAATCATTATATAAAGCTTCAATCTGCCAAATATATCATAAAATAAAAGAGATGATTTTTGGACATTAAAATTTGATGCGGGGTGATTTGGTCCAGTGTGTGTTTCATCGGAAAAAAAACATATTTATGTTTATGTAAAGTATTTTGGGATAATGTTACAATCAGTAACAATGTTTTGGGATCGATACCAGGTGTCTTGGCCAGATTCCAGACCAGAAAAGTTGGATTGACACCATCTCGAATTCTGCATGAATCTTTTCACTATTGGTCGAGCATTTTCAAACACTTTTGATGCTTGTTCAAAGAAAATCCGTTCTCGACGGCCTGCGTTGCTCTTTCAAGCTCCTCCTTCTTCCAACGTTGTCTGTCCATCCTATTTTTGTAATTCAGCGGTATCTGGAATCAATTAGCCCAAAGAAAAGTCTCAAACCTGTAGGACCAATTCACCCCACAGAAACGTGTCCATGTCACCCCACACAACAAGCAAAAATTAAAATGCAATTAATTTCATTTATTGTTATCAAACTTACAGTTTCGCTACATCAAATTGTTCCTCTTCTGTAGGCGAACAGAACTTTACTACTTCTTCTTCTTCTTCAATGGCACTAACGTTCCTAGAGGAACTTCGCCGTCTCAACGTAGTATTACTTGCGTCATTTTTTATTAGTACTTAGTTGAGATTTCTATGCCAAATAACACGCCTTGAATGCATTCTGAGTGGCAAGCTCTAGAATACGCGTGATCACAGTGCAAGTCGGAGGAAATTTCTTGACGAAAAATTCCCCCGACCAGAACGGGAATCGAACCCGAACACCCGGCATGTTAGTTATGACGCTAACCACTCGGCCAAGGGAGCACAGAACTTTACTACACAATACACGAAAAGTTTGTTTAATCAGCGGGAAAAACCTTAAAACCACGATCGGAATACTTACATTTTTTTACGCTCAAAGTACTTGATGTATTTATGCTACCGTTTCTCTCTACTTGTGAAGTTTTACCAAAGTTTTTTTTTACTTTAGGTATACGGTTCAACAATAGAAGGAAATGACATTATAGAAAATCCAAGTTGAGCCGTAATTTTTGAGATAAAGGGGTGGTCCAAATCACCCCATATGACCAAATCACCCCGTGTTACCCTACCAACAATTGGCAAGGTTTGCTGAAGTTATCTTTTTATTCTTTAATTTATTCTCTGAATCTGGCTTGGGGTACGACGCAAAGCGTAATCGGTTGGTTGAATAACTTATAATATAAGTAATAGCGTTATTGCTGTGTTGTGAATTAATGTTATGAGTTAATATTAACTTTATTTTGAAAAAAAAAGATATAATTTGAGGGACTCAGAATGAATGGGGCGTAAGTGATTTGATCGATTTCTCTTCATCAACTTTCAAAATTATATACAGACACGATTATATGTTATTCGATTATATACAATTTTGGACTCGATTATATACAGTTTGAAAAAAAAATTTTTTACATTTCAAATATTACTTATTTCAAGCAAAAATGTAACATTTCAACGTCAAAGTGAAATTTAAGTGGCTAGTAAATGTACTGTGGGGTAAAAATCGTGATTTTTGAAGATTTTGCTTGAATTTTTACCAGGAATAGTTTATATCGATATTGCAGCGAATTTAGAAAGTTAGAAGTTAGGTGTCAAAGAACAAATTGTAGACCGGCTAGAGAGTTTTAATTTAATTGATAGAAACAATCAAGTTTAATATGAATCTTAAAATAAAATTAATAATAACATGTTAAAAATTACTAACTTTAAAGTTTTCATTTCCGAAATGTTATTTAAATCCACTAATTTAGATGTTCCACTACTATATCCTATACTAAATTTTCACATCTTTCAAATGGAAGCAACAGGATCGTCTTCTGTATCGTACTTTTTAATGTAGAGCCAGTTTAAGGTAACAGAGTCCGAAACAGAAAAAAAAAATATTTTTTGACTCGATTATATACAGGATTCGATTATATACAGTGAAAAGTGAAAAGACTGTATATAATCGAGTCCGCCCTGTATATTGAAACTGAATGAAGTTTAAGAAAAAAAAATCTGGAGTTTTTTTCATTCAATTATATCTTTTTTACTTCAAATAAATACCAATCATGCCTAAAAATGCACAATAGCAAAATTACCGAGTTATGCACAGTCTGTGACACCGTGCGCGAGTATATGAGTTATGATTTTGCGCGCGGGTACAGGAAGGTTGATCGTCTAGCACTGCATTGATTTTCTGATGATATTTTTGATTAAGACATTGGTAGCCCGCAGCCTAATATTTGAACAATTACATGCCCAAAAGTTTGGCCACCGCTGCTCTAGGAGATGCAAACCCGTTCAAAAATATACACGAAACGACAATTTTTTTTGTTTCTCTCGGTTGAATTATGTAATAATATACACAATGTATATCTTCGTTCATAAAACTAGCTTCAAATCCTTTATTGTTTTGGTGAAGTATGAGACATTCAAAAAAACGGGTTTCAACGTTAAGAATGCGATATAAATTTTCAAAATGGCAACGATATTATGAGGTGATGGAGAACGAAGAGTACCTATGTATTTTAAATTTGTTATAATTTATGCGAAATTGACGTTAATTTTGTAAAAGTGTTATAATGTTAAAGGAGAAGTAACATTTTATTCTATAGTTATGAAACACCGGAATTTTGGAATGTTTCGCATCTGACCAAAACAAAAAATGTTTCAAATCCAGGTTGTTATTGAATTTATAAATCATTGCAACCGATCAATTAGAGCTGCGACTTCATAAAATAAAAGTATAGTTCGTATAAAGTATAAAATTTTTTTTTCAAACCTTGTTACTTGGAACCAATTCTTTACGTCGATCAAGTGTGACTTGTGTGCAAATATGTGATGTTTCCTCGAACACACAACATGTTTACACGTATCATTCCAGCTTTTCCGCAGGTACGTGCAGGTACCGAAATCATAAATCATCGTGTTTGAAGTAACATGACAGATAGCAATCAAAAATACTCACCATACGGACAGAGGCACTGATATGCGTTTCCCTCGTGGCCCTGGGACAGATCGACACAGATTCCATTGTTGGTGCACGGAGATGGCGTACAGGCATCAATCTCCTCGCAGTGGGATCCCGCGAATCCACCGCAACATTGGCACTCGTAGCCTTCCTGTGGGGATAATCGATTGTTAGTTCGTATTCAGGCGAAGCACTAGATTAGATTTTTGAAACATTCCCCGTAAATCATCAAGGAACTACGCAAATTGTTATAACTTATGGACGTTGCCGGAATGCATAATTAGAGCTACCAAATTAGGAGTGAATCTGCGTTTTCACACGCATTTTTTCGCAACCCATCACAACGCGATAATCTACGTCGAAATCAACATTCCATGCCTTCCAAACGGGGAAATAAACTAGGTTCTTCTCAAAGTCGAACACAAAAAAAAACCAGGAGAAGCTAAGAGAACTGATTTAGAATTCCAGACACATAATGGCACGCCAGTTTTGTGGCTTCGATCAGAATGAGTTGAACTACTTCGTTGCGAGAGTTACCCCACTCTTATATCAGCATCACTCAAGCAGTTCGGCTGTACGCTTCCGTCACGCTTGGCACTGAATGAAGCCAAAACTCTTCTCAATGCGGAGCCAATCACACCGGCAAGGACACAATGGAGAAATAACTACGGATCGGTGGTCTGGCAGTTTGGGATCGAACGAATGGTGCGCTGAATGGGCTTTATTCACCACGCCGCACAAAGACTTCACCGGTTCCGTCAATTCGTCAAATTTCTGTTTGTGTCTAATGAATAGGGCCCACTCAATTGCGCCTCGATTGTGGGCCCCATAACTGACAAGTGACAACATTCATCGGGTACAATTCAGGGAGATTGGGAACAATACGGCAGTCTAATGAGGAAGCTGCTTCCGTCCCCCACCAGGATGACCCCAGCTATTCACACAAACCCATTAAGACTCGGCGCACCGGCTCTCGGTAGGCTGATACGGACGGAGCGAGATGAAATGGAAGTATGTATCCTTGCTCTATTCTTCAACTGACGCGTTCTCTCATCATCATGTTCTTGCAGAGGAGCACAAATATTATGCAGGGTTTGCACTTACCATAGAATTGTTCGAGTAGCATACACCTTTTCCGGAGCAGTCAGCATTTTCACCGCAATTATCCGACTTGACGGTCACTTTCAGACGCACGCACTGTTGACCCCACTGTTCGGAGACCACTGTAAGGATAAACGTAGGGGAAGCATGAGTGTAATTGAACGGTGCAATCTCGGCATGGGCTAAAAATATTGGCTGGATTAATAAACGGAACAAGCTAGCTAATGGTTGAACATACGTTAAGCACGTTTTCTATAATTAATACGTTTTCACTTAAGAGAACAAGAGCCTTTCAGGATGTACTGACAATGATTGGGATAGAGCTCATGAAATTCATTGGACCTAATGTCAACTAACGACGAGTAGTTCCGTTTCCCCGAAAGGCTCTGCGTCGGGCAAAATTAAGACGGATGACGTAAATTATTTTCCTGACAACAACGGTCACTATCATCTTCATAATCTTCGGCTAGAAGCACTAAACGTCCAAATCACTCAGCCAGCTTCCTCGTTCCTCCGAGCTCGAATTGAACACGGGACGAGGAAAAAAAGAAGTAGCAAACGACACAATAATTAATGTCTCGACGATCAGGATTAAAGAGTGCTGCTAATGACCGAGGAAGGATGGCAACTGCAAAGTGGTATTTATTATTACAGACACCGGCACAGAAAAACCGATCCGGCGATATATTGGGTGGGAAATAGTGAGAGGAGGTAGGAATAAAAAATATCAGTCAAATTGAACTTACCAATTAGCAGATTAATTCCCTCTGTCAGGTCTTTGTCATACAGAGTGACCAGCTTCCTTCCGTCCACCACCAGCGGGGTGATATCCAGCAGGACGCCTTCGGTGATGTCGCAGTGCTCGTGGCCAAGGCGCGTTACCTGGTACACGGCAGTCGTCGTGTGATGTGCGCTGATTTTCATTCAGAGAAAAACAAATGCGCCAGCATGAAAATGGACAACGAAAAGAGAGATGATTTATGATGTGCCGTGATACACTTTGTGCTTGCTATGGATATCGCATATGGTGGGAATTCCGTGACTTGGTAGAATCATATAATTATTACAGTTTATACGCGGTGAGCGATTATTAAACAGTGATTAATTTATATCCAAAAAATATCAACGAATACAGGTAGATTTTAGTTTTTCAACCTTCTATTTTTGACAACACACGCATGATTCGTGACGTGCCAAAAGAAAAAAATGCTCAGTTTGATTTGCCATTTGATCATAGAAAGACACACGTTCTAGCAGCTTCTGCAAATCATCGTTTTATCAAATTTCGTGTTTTACGAAACAATTTTTCCGCAACCATTTTATAGTGTACAGCGACAAAACTCGTTTATGGTTGAATTTGTACCTCAATAAACAATATTGTTGCATTTATTTGTATCAGGCATTACAAGAACTTCCTATGCATCCAGAAAACTTCACGGTGGTTTATGGGCCAGCAGAATCATCGAACTGTATATTTTCAAAGATGAAGATGGCCGCAACTTTACTGTCAATGATATCCGCTATCTGTCGATAATCACGGGATTTTTTTTATCTTTTTCAATCCAGACTTACATCTGCTTGATATGGGGTTTTAAGAAGGCGTCACTACTTTTCAAACAGCACGCGTAACCATGGATTGAGAGACACAGACGAGACGAGTTTTGAGAGCAATTAGTAACTGGTTTCGAACCTCAAAGTTAACCGCCTAGATCATATGATTAGATCCCTTTAACCTATTTTTGTGGGTTCAAATAAAGTAGCTCGTCTATATGGCAACATTTTTGCATTGGAAAATAATATTACAATGATCGTTGGATACCAGGGACCGGCTGAAATACTCGAAAAAGTATTACAAATGTGGACCATTCGCACCAGCATTTGTATGAAATATTGTAACATCTGCAGTATTTTTGTACTTCTAAGTATAACATGAAATAGATGAAATAGATAGTTTTTTTTCAATTTTACTCGACGCTCACAAATATTTATTTATTTATTTATTTATTTATTTATTTATTTATTACTTTTCATTCGACACCATCCTACTATATAGTCTTCCTTTTGGTTCACCGTGACTAGTTGCGCTGACATCACAACAAACGTGAGCTGGCTTCTCTCTATCAGATGCTCACTAACTACAGGGTTTTCCAACTTTAAATTCCGAAAGTAAATTGAAATAAAACACATTTAGAATTCGAATTTCGATGAAACTTTTATTTCAAATTAAAGTTTGGTTTATGCCATTATGTGTGAAATACAACATCATTCAAATGTCCACCTAGGGCTTTCTCGCACACCTTGATCCGGAACAGGTAATTTTCGATGACTTTTTGGCACATATGGGGCGGTATCTCGGTCATAACTTCACGAATGTTGTCTTTCAAATGTTCAAGAGTTTGCGGAGAGTTGGCATAGACACGGTCTTTCGCATAACCCCACAAAAAAAAGTCTAGCGGGTTCAAATCGCATGATCTGGACGGCCAATTGGCATCACCAAAACGCGAAATTATGCGTCCCTCAAATTTCGTTTGCAATATGGCCATGTTCGGTCGTGTTGTGTGGCACGTGGCGCCGTCCTGCTGAAACCACATGTCATCCGTATCCATATCTTCAATTTGTGGCAAAAAAAATCGGTTAACATGCGGCCATAACGCTCACCATTCACAGTTACCGTCTCGCCGTCATCATTTTCAAAGAAATACGGCCCCATGACTCCACCAGACCATAATGCGCACCAAACAGTGACTTTTGGCGGATGCAATGGCCTCTCAACAATCACGTGTGGATTTTCTGAGCCCCATATACGGAAATTTTGGGTGTTCACATAGCCACCGAGCTCGAAATGTGCCTCATCGCTGAAGAAAATTTGATGCGAAAATTGTTGTTCGTTAACCCAATCGACGTATGCCCGACGCATTCCATGGTCACCACGCTCTAATTTTTGTACCAGTTGGACTTTATATGGATGTAGGTGCAAGTCCAAATGCAAAATTCGCCACAATGATGTGTTTGACAAGCCCAATTGCTGAGCACGCAGTGGAATCGAAACATTCGGGTCATCCTCCACACTGGCAGCAACAGCAGCAATATTTTCGGCCGAACGCACATTACGATTTTTTTTTTTTTTTCCAATGTCAAGTTTATTCATTGTATAAAAGTTGTCATTATATGTTTACATCTAAATAAAATTCTAAGGCTGCAGTATCTATCAGCCCTTCTGTTTCATTTATGAATTCCACATAATTCGTAAAGGTTTTCAGTACTTGAATTCGTTGGCTTTTTGTGATGTTATTTAATGACGGCCGTAATAATTCTCCGAAAGAGGGACGTTGCCATCCTCCTAACATAACTGCAAGTTTTTGCTGTATTAGTCTCCAAGATGCCGCTACTCGAGGACACTCGCTGAATTTGTGCGTTATTGTTTCCACAGCTATATTACAATGGAGGCAGTTTGCTCCATCTGCCCGCTGTATAGTATGCATAAGTTTCCGATGTTGTGTTTTTCCATTCACGATGAGGTACAGACCACTGCGCTGGCTTGATGAAATTTGTCTGCATGCGATATTACGCCATATTCGTCGCCAGTCTGACGCTGGGTGCTTGCGCTCTATCCTAGGCTGCTCTGTCTGCTCAATGAAGAAATTATGAATCAGCACGCTGGATGGGTTTCGTTGTATTTGAAGTGTTAATAGCGGTAATTGTTCCCGTATTTGTCTCAGACACGGGAAATCTGCCGGTGAAGGAGTTGTTTGTACGAAGAAAGAACTATAAAACGGAATGTAAGCGGTTTCTTTCAGATGTCGATTTATGAGTAACGCCTTGCATTTTAATGCTGGAAGCTGTAGTTTCAGTCCGCCCTGTTTTTCACTTCTCGCAAGTTGCTGAATTGGTACCCGTGCTGGTAATCGTTTCCACAGAAACGACCCCATTATCGATGTTATTTTAGCTGTGTGAACAGTATACGGTGGAATGACCGATGCTACATACCACATCCTCGAAAGGACGAATATATTTAATAGTGTTACCTTCTGCACCAAATTAAGGCTCCTGAGTGAATGAAGCCAGATTTTCTGCGCTACTCGAGAGACGAGCGCATCCCAATTAAGCTTAACCATCTCCCGTATGGAGTTTGCAAAAACAATGCCAAGGATTTTAACCGTTTCCCTTGTTTGTATCCGTGGTACTATTAATCGATTTTCATCCACCACTCCCACATCGATTGAAATCGTTTTCTGTCGATTCAGTTTCGCCCCTGCGATGTTTTCGAATTGGAGGAACAAATCATCAATAAGATCAATTTTCTGGGTGGATGTGATCACCACACTGACATCATCCGCGTATGCCACGCACAGGTCACTGCCGCAAATGCGCTCGAGTCGTGTAAGAAGTGGATGAAGGTATAACGCAAATAGCATCATTGAGAGCGGATCGCCTTGTCTCACCGATCTCTCGATGGGGAAGACACGCGATAGATGCCCGTTCATCAGGAGCCGAGAGGTAGATCTCTCAGCAATACGCTGCAGAAGCCCGACGAAGCACGGGTTTACACCGAGCGATAGCATCGTACGGTGAAGGAATGAGTGCGATACCCGATCGAACGCGTGTTCGAGATCGAAGGAGATGAGCTTTCCGTTCCCCTTTCTGGCGATTAGTTCTGCTATTCTATCCTTCAGTCCGAGAGTGGCTTGGAAAATGTTACGGCCGGGATTGCAGCACTTTTGCGCTTCGCTCGGTAGTCGGTTGTTTCGTAGCACGTATTCCAAACGGGCTCTCATAATTCTGCTGAGGATTTTAAAGTCCATATTAAGGAGCGTGATCGGCCGAAAAGCTCGAGCGGTGTCGCCGTTGATTTTCTTCTTCACTAGTACTATAGTGCCCCTTGCGAATTCGGGATAGAAACTACGATGATGCACAGGTTTCACAATATCCGCTACGGATCCAGTTTGTTCGAATTTACGCACTACATTAGCGATTGTGTGCTCTGTAGGCCGTCCATGACGACCAAAATCCGTCCGTAATGCTCGAAAAACATTTGCCGGTTTTTCATCATTTTTATAGTATAATTTAACAAAATTAACACGTTGTGCGATGCTAAAACGATCCATATTGTAAAATGGCAGACATTCAACTAAC
This sequence comes from Toxorhynchites rutilus septentrionalis, assembly GCF_029784135.1. Taxonomy (NCBI): domain Eukaryota; kingdom Metazoa; phylum Arthropoda; class Insecta; order Diptera; family Culicidae; genus Toxorhynchites; species Toxorhynchites rutilus. The sequence continues at coordinate 133,962,160 of NC_073746.1, forward strand.
GATATGACGCTTAGGTTGACAGCTATGTCAAACGGTTGTCAGCGCAGGGCTGTATACTTTCGGATGCCCGAAATGGAAAACCCTGTACATTTGCAAAAGCAACCAGATATTATGGAGAAATAGGCAGGCAGTTTTTGAAACGAAATCCGAACCCGCTGTCATTCATGAATTTTAGACATGAAAAAATAGAAAAAAAATATATAGGAGGTTGTGTCCAAGATACGACCACATTATTGACGTAGAACTACGCTGTTATTTTATATAAGTCGCTTGTTTATAACTTCGGATACTTTTCTATAATGCTGTGAAATTTTAGAAACAACGGCTTAGTAGAATAATCCCTGAAATGGTTTTTTCATTGTAGAATTAGTTGACGATAATTGATTGATGATTCATTCTTGCCCTGACAGAACAATACACTAGCTGATCGTATGTCGCAATTTGTTTTATGTCAATGCATTGAAAATTTACCTAGAACGGTATTCCGGTGGCCTTTTTCGCAATTGATATAGACTCGGCTACAGTCGATTATATACAAGTTACACCAGTACTTTTATTCCACATCTCCTAACTACATCAATATATCTTTGGCACTGCATGGAAACAACAACAATGACAACACTTGCAAGTATCAAATATCATGCTACATGCTATTTAGTATTTCCTCAGTGGAGTCGCACCTCTAGGCATCGTTCGTACAACGAAAACAAGCACAAAACAAGCGTTCGCCATAGCATGCATACAGAGCCATACATTGGTGGCTTGAAGCTACTAGCAATATAAACTGTTTTCATCATTTTGGGCTTTTCTCAAAAGCTATTAATATTACTTAATATTACTGGCCTCGAAAAAAGTTGCATTACTTTCTCATGCTCGAGATAAGCGCAGCTGTCACCATTAGTAGAGAAAGTTTTACTACTGGCAAGCAAAACCTAATCACATACAAAATTCCAGAACGACATTTACTTTCATGGTGACTAAACAAGCGAAATCAACTCTTTTTGTTAATATCAACAACCTCGAAAACAGTAGCATTGCTTCATTATGATCAAAATTAGCGCAAATGTAATCCTAGTTGGAGACAGTTTTGCGACTGGCACGAGAACCCAAATAACTTATAACATCCCAGTACGACATTCAAGATGCTTGGTATTCCTCAAATAATTTTTTGGCGCACAACCTTAACGCCTGCTTCGCCACAACGTCAGTTTAATGCATTGATGCAATGTCGAAGGCACCTTATGATGACGGAAAACAAACAATGTTAACTGCTTGGAAAAAGTCTGAATATTTGCCTCGGCAGAGATTCATTACTAATAACCTTGCGCAAATATTTCATTCCCGCTATCTGATTCCCGCTATCCCTCCTTGTTTATCATTACGGCTGCATAATTTACACCACCAATAATCACACCATTAAAAATTACGCGATTGTTGCATCGTGACAAGGCCAATGCACATGAGAGCAGATACAAATGGAATTTCAGCGTAGAGAAGACGCGGATATATTTCATTTCGTTTCCACCGTGAAGTGAATTCGAGAATCAGGCCCGCACTATTTTTACGTACGGGTTATAAAGCACGCATGTATGCACACAAATCTCCATATATCGATGGCTTGAAGCAACTAAATATACACACACTTATCTTCGTTTTGTGCTCTTCTCAACAGAAGCCTTTTCTGATATCATCATTGGTGGAGAGAGTTTTGCTCCCGTCATGCAAAACCAAATCACAAGCAAAATTTCAGAATATTTATTTTCTTGGTGTGCCGACGATAGCCTAACTTGATGGTTCCCCACACAATTGTGTAGCTCAGAACCTTAATGCAATGGCGTCAGTTTTTTATGGAATGATTGCAATGCCAGAAACATCAGAGAATAATTTGATGGCGTCAACAGCTCAATCCGAAACGAAGACATGTGATGACGCAAAGCAAAAAAGAACAATCGATGTTCATTGGTTGGAATACAGAACGAGACTGGAAGTTTGCTTCAGCGAGATCCACTGTTTATACTCTAGGCAAGTATTCCCCTTCATTCTTTTTTCTTTTCCTTTGTTCAAGGAGACTTTAAATCTTACGATTTCCCCTTCTTCTTCTTCTTTTTCGCTTTAAGAGGGCTTAAACTTTTCAGTTCATTCGCCTCTACTGGATTTCCCCTTCGTTGTTCGTCGATAAGTTACTCGTTATTGACTGTTCTGTTCGGGAAAGCACACAAATCAGCAGAACAAATGTATGGGAAAATAGAAACGCTTACAGTTTTCATGAATTTTAACCATTTACAAACCAGGGGATTCTAATGTATAGCACATTAAACAAATCTTAGGAAATTTTCGATTCGTTTGATATGTAAATCGCCACAATCCGTTCGCGACAAAAATAGTTATTAACGTTAACTTTATTTCATAAAAACGTGACCTGTTTTCTAATTTGGCACCTTTAATGAAAGACGTAGTTCTACGTAAAAATCGAGGGGTTGTATTCGAGTCTCGATCGCTTAGGACGTAGGACCACGCAATCTTTTTTTTAATTTGTTGGTTTATCATTTCGGATAAACAAATAATTGCAAATACGTCGAAATTTTATAAATAATTCTTTAGTATTAAGTTCTGGGGACCCTGAAAAGGTTTAATGGTTTGTGTGATTTTGTAGAATCATTTCGAGAAGCAACGATTCTTTCTTGCCTTTGCGAGAAAAATACACTAATTAGTCATATGTCGCATTTTGTTTCTTTATATCAATGCACCCATTGCACTGAGTATTTAACCAGAGGCATCTTCCATGCATCGCCATTCAACAAGCATCAAATACGCGTCTAACAGATGCACACAGTTGCAGCGATAAAAATGAAACATCGCGAGAATGACCGTTTATGAAAAATCGTTTCTCGACTCTCGGTCAAAACCGTTAACAAAGCTAGGAGCTTGTTGCATCAGAACAGAGCCGATGCGCACGAGAGCTAATACGAATGGCAACTAAAAGTATTGAAGAAAGAACAAGTTCTAAGTTTCGCGCAACGAAAACAAGCAACACACAAAAGCCAAACACTGATGGCTAGAAGCGACCTCGGATGATTGTGTTAATTGCAATGCTAGATGCACTTCAAGTGAAATGTTCGCTAGCGTTCACAGCTCGAGAGGAAACATTAAACACAAAACGAGCTATCTATATCTTTTCGCTATCCCCCTTCGTAGTTTCTGTTCTTCTTCTTCTTCTTTTCCTTTGTTTACGGAGACTTTAAATTCAACGATTCATTCGTATCCGTTTCTATTCTAGCGGCTGCATAAGTTGCCCGTTATTGACAGCTCTGTTTGGGAAAGTACTCAAATGGACAGAACAAATGTATGGAGAAAAATGAATGCTTACAATTTTCATCAATCCACGCTTAACTTTTCAATAGGACCTATCTGATTCTCTTCATCGACATTCTCTACCGTTAATAAATCAGCAGTAAAAGCGTTCCCTGATCTTTTCGACGACCAGAAGTATAGAAGGGAACCACGTTGATCAAACTATGGCGCAAAACTGGCGCAAAGTCTGTCTGCAAGTCCGTGGTAATTGAAAGAGAAAGTCCATGAAGAGAATCGATCAAAATGGATAGATCCTATTGAAAAGTTAAACGTGAATTCAAACCATATACAGACTATGGGATTGTAATGTATAGCATATAAAACAAATCTTAGAGAATTTCCGATTCGATTGGTGTGCAAATAGTTAAAATCCGCTCGCCGCAAAAATAGTTATTAACATTTACTTTATTTCATAAAAACGTTACCTGTTTTCTGATTTGGCACTCTAAATGTAAGACGTAGTCCTAAGTCAAAAATTACAAGTCCTTCTAGATGATTTTAGTGAAAGATTTTTGTTCGATTGTAAGGCCTATTTGAAGATCTCCAAAACATACCGAGTACTATCTTTCTCACCTCAGGTATCAATCTTTCCGTTCAAGTGTCCATCTTTCCCGACTCATGCTTATTTTTTCAAAGAGACCGGATACATTTATTTTGCAAAGTTTCTGTCTCAAAACAAAATTTTATTATAGTAATAGACTGAGACTATCAATTTGTGAAGAGGTAGCTGAACATTTTTTGTGAAATTCACAAAAAAAAAGTTTACTCAAAGCGTCCGTCTTTACCACCCTTCCTCTAAGTGTACATTCTGAAATGAGCAACAACTGAATTGTACCTCACAGAAGACACTATTTGGGCCTGTGCTCGGATGCACTGTTTGGAATTCACATATTGCATGATTCTTGATTAGATAACACTTGACATTTTCCAATCGTTCGATAGTTCGTTTGAAAAATATATTTTTCCATTGAAGGTGCTATAAAAGGAGGTGCTTAGAACTTTACACACTGCCAGAGGTATTCTGTGCCGTTCATGTCCATATGGCTACTTTCGAAACGCGCAAATCGCTCTCTCCTTTGTGTGTTTCATAGATCTTTTTCACCCTACAATTTCACAAACGAACGACGGCTAGCTGTACTTTTGTCTGCTAAAACATTTCTTGTCTGCAAACACCATTTTTCAAAAAAACTTGAATGATGAGAAAAAGTAGTGTGTGGCCAGTGGCATTTGTAGGCCACACACTATTGAACTGTTTTTTTTTTTCAAATTTGATTTGAATACATCTTTATATACAGCCATTCCATGCCAAGCCGATATAGTGGATCTCAGATTTTCGTTAAAAGTGGTAGTTTTGCATCTTACAGCAAAATATTAAACCCGTTTTTGACGTAGGACTACGTCTAAACGGAAGATATAGGGGGTGAAATGGAAATCTAGGCACTGAACAAGTAGGAAAAAATGCAAGATTTGGAACGCTTATAACTCGAGCATTTCTCAATAGATCGCAAAGGTTTTTGCATCAATTGATAGGAAATATATCTACGCATGTATCATAACGAATAACATTTCATTTTTCATGAGATAAATAATTGAATAATTGTGAAATATCAAGCATTGTCAAAATGCCCTATGTGTCCATTTTTGATTGGTCCATTTTGTGCTCCTCAAATCGTACCGACCAAAACGGGCAACCAGAGCAGCAGCGAAATAGAATGAAGCACGATTGGAAAGTAAAAAGAAAAAAATGAACGAAACATTGGTCGCAGTCTCACACATGCGTAATTCTCGAGACAGCCAGTCAGCTTAAAAATCCCCGCTCGGCTGCCGTAACGATCATTCTCATTCAAACCGTACACCACATCGGTTCGCATCACAACACATCAACAAACCAACCCAAGCAGCCTTGTCTGGACATGGTAAAGGAGGAAAAGTGAAGGGAAAGGCAAAATCCCGCTCGAACCATGTTGATCTGGAGTTCCCCGCAAGGGTAGCTAGGCCGAGCGCGTTAGTACCAGTGCACCAGTCCACCTAGTCGGCGTTATATAGTTTCGGCCGCCGAAGTGATCGAGTTAGCTGGCAAAGCTGCTCGCGACGATAAGAAAACCCGCATTCGGAACAGAACACATTCGGTTCGGTGGACATCAAGATAACAGGCAGCTGCAGCGAGTGGCGAGTGGCAAACGCAATCGCAAAATGGCATCAGGTAGCAGAAGAAAAAAGTTTGTTCTTTATACAAACTGCTTTGGTGGCAAATCCAGAACAAGGCGGCATCGAGAGCGTTCGAAATGTTTTTTTTTCAAAAGCACGAGTACTAAGTTTTCTAAATTGGAACCATTCCATAAAACATGGCGCTTTTCAGGGCCATTAAACCTTCCAAAAAAGAGTTTAGGAAATACAATTCAATGCTTTCTAATACAATATCCAAAATAATAATAAAACACAAATTGATTTTTTCATAATTTGTTTGCCAGGATGTGAATTTGGCAGTTGTTCTGAGCTTATTGATAGTTGGGGACTTTCCTGATTATTCAATTTTCACCAATTCTTAAATTGTTTCCAGATTGAAAGTACAGTAATTTACTATTAGTTCGACATTTAGCTAATTGGACGGACATGTGATGCGACTTATTTAGTTGGACATTTTTGTAAACATAGAGATCCAAATTATGACCCCACATTGAAAGTCGACACTGTACCACTGTCATCGCAAATGTTCAATTACAGGTTAAAATCGCCTCCAATGCGACACTGAGTGGTGCTTCGGCACGTCGCATTGAATGTAATTTACTGTACAACATGTCACAAAGCTGGATGGGAAGAAATTTTCTAACTGTGAAAGCTGTGGTGAGTGGCAACAAATCGCTAAACAGGAAGGTTTAGCCAAACAAGATGGGGATATCGGGTGATAACAAAACAATAAACTCTTTAGATTGAAGATAATTTTGTGATCCTGAAAAGGACCGTTTTTAGCCTGCATGTGAATCCAACGAGCGAACAAATCGTAATGAATGTATTTTTTTGCCATCGCTCCCTTTTAACGCTCATTCGTTCGTCTCGTTGGACTCGCCCCTCTGGCTGAGTCTGCCGATTTGTCTCTATCCTGTGAGTGTGTACCGCTAGAGTATAAAACACGCGGACCCCAAAAAAAATATCTTATTTTCTTTCAAACCGTAAACCCGTGTGGTTGTACGGCAGCTAAACAGGAAGATTTAACCGAACAAGATGGGAATATCGAGTGATAACAAAAACACAACACCAAAGGTTCTTTTCAGAACCATCAACATATTCATAAAGAGTAAACAGTAAACTAATCCATTTTTCAGGTAGATAGGTAGGTATTCACGTAGGAGAAGAAAATAAAACAATATATTTAAAATATATATTTAACAAAAGCTGTCCCCTTTGTATAGTCCTACGTCACTCCGGTTATGTCCCCGACATTACCCACCCGTCTTTTTTTCATTAGAGTGCCCATTTCCATTTTAAGGTGTTCCGAAAAATCATTTTCTTTCCAAAAATGACTCTTGATCGAGTAAAGCCTCCAATTCTTCACCTTCAAATTTTTTTGGCGGTCCGGAACGTTCTTCGTCTTCCAAGTCAAAAATACCCCTTTTAAACCGTGCAAACCACGTCTGACACGTTCGTTCAGTTGGAGCATGGTCACCATAAACATCCGCCAAAATTTGATGACTTTCCACAGTTTTTTTTCTTCATATTGAAATAATGAAGTAACACTCCCTGCGAAAACACCCTCGTTGGTACGAAATTCGATATATTCGAAGTGGCAAAAAACTATGTTGTTCACGCTCCAACTTTTTGACATATACTGAAAAAGACGCGCAATGACAATATCTTTCCAACGATATCTGGGAATTTGATTTACTGGAATAATAATCAAGTTACGCCATCTGTTGTAAAACCGAAGAAACTTACCGGTACACCTGATAGATTTATTGGACCATTGGTTAACTTTGAAAAATCATAGCTCAGAAATGAAAATGACACTTCTATGACTTTTGAATATGTTATATAGAAAAATCTCACTTTCCATGAAAATATAAAAAAAAAGCACCCTTGGTCCCGAGACCATATAAACAATGAAAAACGAATACAATCACTCATTACGAAAAATAAATCCATTTTCTTCGCTAGTATAACGTTTTTCCAAAGAAGACTAGCTAATTGGCTTCAATTTGATATATTGATCATCTGAATCGGTTGAGTCATTTAAGAGATATAAATTTTTGGAAAAATGGAATAAAATGATTGTTTGGACCACTAAAATGGCACCCTAATGGAAAACTAAAAAAAATACGGGTCTAATATTTTACGATAAGGAACAAAACTACAACTTTTCACGAAAAACTGAGAACCATTAATTCGGTTTTGCATGGAATGGGTGCCTATCTCTCTATCGCACGAGTCATTTTTTTAATTTTACTATTAAAAAAATGGAAATCATTTATTTTTTTAAACATTTTTTTTTGGTTTATCCGAGCCTCATACCAAAGGGAAATCTTTACTGATTGACAATATATTGGAATTGCTTTGTTCCGGATAATCAGAAATGCTGAAATCGCGTACATCAAGGCACATTTTTTTAGAACTCCCCACTTACCAGCTTGTATCATTTTAATTTGAATTTTTTCATTACTATTATTCTTGTATTCTTCATAGATTGTTGAATTGTAATTATGTAATGGATAGTTAAAAATCGTTTTAATTTTTTTTATTCAGAGCTCAAAAAAGTCCGAGATTTGTTTCTCTACACTAGAATACACCCATAAAGTAACTGAATAATCCTTTCGAATGATTAGCCCTTTGGCGTAAAATATCCGTTTTTCAAGTAATAAATCCGCGAAATTTACGAATGTTTTTCAAGAAAAGTTCTAAACCCACGCAGAACCAGTGACAGAGCCATGATTGCAGAGAACTGAATGCTATAATGTAGTTGGCCTCATGACTATTGGCCACAGATTCTTCCCTCGTCCATTCCCTGCAGTGGTCGCGAGGATGCAAGATACCACCGAAAACCAGCAAACAGCGATTACACTGCATAATTGAAATTGCCCCCCCCCTCTACTTGTGACTGTTGAAGCAGAGCGAAATAGGGAAATGGTTGGTTTTCAGTTCACCGTGACATCGCACTTTCGCACATTAGTAAAATCTCAACACTCTTCGCCCGCAACAATCGTGTGCGGCATCAGCAAAACACCAAGCGCAAGATTTATACACAGCATTAGTTTATCGTTTCCAGGAATCACCAGCGTCTGACAGACGTGGAATAATAAGGTTACCCGTAGCTAATTGAATGTGGACGGAAAATTTCACCTTTTCCACAGTGCGGATGAAGCCTACTTATTACGGTGGGTGCTTACCTTTCCACCGATTTGTTATAATTGGACGGAATTAAGTGCTTATCGTCGATCTCCACAATCAGCACGTCGCCAGATTGGATGTCGGCCGTGCCTTCCCATGAGATTGTGGTCGGGATGCAACTGGAGCCGGCGGAGCAGTCTTCCGGGGTCTGAAAGGTGATGAGAAGAATGCATAGAAAAATAAGGATTAGTACATAAATTTCGGACAAATGCGAACCGCACTTTATCTATCATAAGACTGGACAGAGCGGCTTCCAGCATTGGCAGCTCAATTTAGTTAGGAATTGAATTCGTTTCAAACAAATTTTTCAAGTCAAATCTTGACTTCTTGAGTAAATAAACGATTCCGAATCGAGTTTCTCCGCCGCATAACAAATGATCCCCGGGTAGGGTATGAATATCAGTGTTATTGCCCTAACCGGATTTTATCGCTTCACACAAAATGAAGAAGTACACATTATCTGGAAATGAATTGGAAACCAATACAGCGACTATACGCTTTCCCGAAGCGCTCGAGTGGCACGAGTTTCTTAGCAGCAATCAAGTTTAATGAATCTTTCCTTCTCCATGAATCATTGGTTTCGTTTCCGCTTGGCCGAATCCATCGCAAATTGGGGAAACCGGGACGAGATGCTGGGAATCGAAAACAGACCATCGTAGAAAGGGTCAGCACAGAGTAGGTTCAGGTTCTCGGTAGGTACAATAACGATAAAATCGCCTCGAAGTTTCGGCTTATACCTTCGCCTGCAGCGTCGTGCCGTTTGATTTTTACTCCGGGTTACCCGGTTAACGATTATATTCATGATGGAGCGAAAGTTGTGTAATAGATACATGATTGTCAATTACGAACCGAAATGTCTAACAGGAAAATAAATTTATTCACGAGCACCGACGTAAACTGAATACGTAAACGAAACCTTTCTATGCAGCTTGTATTGTAAATTTATTTTGATGATAGAAGTAGTTTATAATAAAAGCGATGTCCTTCTTACGTTTTATGTTTTTATGTTTTGATCAAAACTATTTCGTGAATCTGCAAGAAACCATGCCAAAGAAAATAGCAGTGCCCGCATTCGTTCGGTTCGTCTAGTTTGTACCATTTTGGCCGAGAAAAACAAACAGAGAAAGCAGAGAAGTCAAACATGAAACCAGAGCAAATGAAATATTCATGATTGTCCAATATTGGATCGATTGGAGCAAAAGTGCAATGGTGCTTCTATGAGCACTAGTTCGTAGAATTGAATTTAGTTCAAATTCATTATACTTTAAAAACTTCGCCGCCATAATACCTAACATAACTGTTGGGAATTTCAGGCTCGAATTCAATTAACAATAGTGGCATACATACATCTTTGAAACGCCTTTCAAACAATGTGTTTATTTTTAATACAATTAAAATTACCAACGTTGACAAAGATAAATTTCACTGGTTTTGATGCGAATTCGTTTAAACGCAAAATCATATTTCAATGTTGATACACAATTATTTGTTGTTCTCGTGAGAATAATACACGAAATGTATGGCCTCATTGTCGGTATTTATCACTTCTTCTAGAGATCCACTGCCTTCACAAGCGATTTTATATTTGTTCAGTGACCACCCTAATATATCTTTGTCAACGTTACTCTTAGATATTTTATTTTCCAAATAAAAGAATTATTAACGCTCAAAGTAGGAATCGATACATTCGATACTGCTAGATATGGGGAATTATTCTCTATTCATAGGATATATATCGTTTTCTCCGCTATCGAATCCATAGCCAATGACACCATTTGTAAATCTATAACGAATTATTATCGATATTTCGTTTCTCGCTGAAGCCTCCGTTCAGTCCGACGGCAGGAAATAAATGGGATTAGGAAAGAAGGACGCACTGCTTTGATGAGCGAGCGAGAACATCCTACACCTGCTTCACAATCGCAGCTAAATGACGAATTCCATGAGGTAATACTCCAGAGAACCAAATTTACAATCTAGTTTTAGGAGAGAATTGAAAACTTTATATGAATAAGCACTAGTTATATCATAAATTCTTTCAAACTATTTCATTTGATTTTTATGCACCAAACTTCGACAGAGGCGAGTTTATAAAACTATATAATTATATTTAAAATATTTTAGTATTTCACTATTTTTATGTTTCTTGGGATATCTCTGCAATTGCTCAACCAAACTTAAATGTCTATATACCATTGGATGGATAATTAAATACTTGTTTGAAGAGCCGTGGGTAGACCTAGGTTTCATTTTGTAATTTCTGAGAAACAAGGAAAATAGAGCACTTTTTTAGTTTATCAGATGAACATAAGTTCAAACATTTTTACAGTTGGGTTTCTCTAAGCGAACAATGAGGGTCAACAACCCACACAATTTGGTTAAGATCGGTCCACAAATAGAGGAGAAACAACTGCCTCCAGAAGTTGTTTTCAAGTCACGCAAAGTATAAGATCCATTTCAGTGTGATGTGACAACATTTTGACACTCTATAAACACTTTTTTACGTTTTCATGTATGAATCACACAAAATTAAACAGTGTTATAGTAGAAATGAGAAACTTTCTTACAACAATAATCAGGTAGAGAACATTCTATAGTTAAATTGGCTTGTTGTCAGTCAAATACTTTTGGGATGTCGCACCACCCGACTTTTTGCTGTTTCCGACTATTGAACATTAATGTTGTGTTTTCAGTCCCGTTTGAAAACATACAAATGAACTTTCCCATTGATGCCATTGAGCCATTGATGGCAAGCGCCAGAGAGAACGTGGAAACAATCACGGTGTAAAAACTGGGGGTCCGTTTAGAACAACCCCGACTCTTCCCAAATAGCGGCATGCATGAGTCACCATTGCATCACGAAAAAATTACGGTTTTGTGCGGTTTTTGGTCTGGCGGCGTCATTGGGCCGTACTTCTTGCGTGATGATCAAGACCGGCCCGTTACTATGAATGGGAATCGCTACCGCTCAATGATAACCGATTTTTTTTATACCCGAATTGAATGATATGGCCTTGGACAATATGTGGTTTCAACAGGACGACGCCTTAAGTCACACAGCGTATTTAACAATCGATTCCTCAAAAACCAAGTTTGGCATGTTATCTCACGAAATGGCCCAGTCAATTGGCCGCCTCGCTCGTGCGATTTGACGCCGTTAGACTATTTCCTGTGGGGCTACGCCAAGTATGCGTTCTATGCCAACAAGCCAACGAACAATCGAACGAACTTAGAATAAAGTATATTTTACGTCAAGTTCGTTCAAAAGAGTTGTGTGTTTATTTATTGATAATTAAATTAAATTATATAATTAATAATTAATTAAATATGATTAAAAATGATAATTTCAGCTGTCCAGTTTCTATAAGACCATTTCAAAATTCATAAGTATTATCAATGAAAAATTCAAAACGATCGGTTGATTTACATGTCAATTATTGGCCATTTTCAATTATTGCGATTTCGGCTAATAACCTGGAAAATTCGTGTTGGACTACTATTTACCAAATTCTGCTGAATGGATTTCTCGATATTGTTTCACGTTTCTGAAATTGCGACCTTGAGCTCTCCAATCATGGTGTACCGTTTTCCCTCAGTGTAGATTCTGCGTACAAATATCCCCCTTTGATTTTTAAAAGGATTCAAGTCTGGAGAGCGAGCCGGCCAGTCCAAAAAAAATAAGTTTTTGGTCCTTAATCCATTGCTTAGTTTCCTTGCTGGTATGAATAGTAGCATTGTTTTGCAGGAATGTGATTTTTTTTTGTGACGAATATGTATGTAATCCTTGAATAATATGAAAGCTGTCTCGAGCTTTCCCGTTGCAATGAATCCCGACCAAACCACGCACGAGCCTTCACCAAAATTCCTGGTTCAAAAATACTGTTCCTTCTTCCGTAAATCACACCAGTACCCGTTCAAACCATCAGGACCATCCTAATTGAACTTTTTTTTTGTTAACAATGGCACAACAATGGTTTTGTTAACAGTGGCACAAAGCAGCAAGATCATCACTTGGTCTTATAGAAGTTGGACAGAGTGTAGGTACATCTTCGACTAGATCATAAATGTTACCACATGGAACACCCTCAATAGTCTCAACAGACCGACGCATCATCATTTTTTTTATAAATCGTTTATTTGTACAGGCTCAGTTACATAAGATTAAAGTAGCCAAATTCTATATCTAATTTTAGTTCTAAAGCATATTTACAATATTGCTTATTCTAGGATGGGGAACCAATTACTCGTGGACGACTCGAGGTATCATCAAAACAAATCTGTTGGTTTTTCTTGACCAACAGATTTCAAATCTGTTGGTTTTTCATGAGTTGGGTCCGAAATGATGTCTTTTTGTTAGGCGACAACTTTACCGGAGAGTACAAAAATAGAACAGTCCGTTACTCGATCTCGGGTCATCTTTGACATCATGAGTAGATCTTCCGGGTCACAACTCTTTACAGCAACTTCATAGTCCAGGGGACCATCACACAACATCTTCATACGGAATTTTGCGCAAAAACGTGATATCTTAGATAGATGGTTATTTCGTCAGATTTGTAGATTTATTGTTCATGATACAATAGAATACTTTGTAGATTGAATATTAAACGTACACAGATAAATTTCGATATAACATACATTTCTCTTCCAAAATTGTACGTTGTATCGAATTGTACGTTATATCGAAGCAAAATGAAGAACTCAGGAACATAGCTTATATTACTTTTTTGTGTTATTGTTTGGGTGAGATAAATAAATAATGATGAAAAAATTCAACTAAAAGATGAAGCCAACCTTTCTCCCGATGTTCCCCTTCATGCTGTTGATTCATTTAGAATCCGGAATCATAAAACTAGTTGTATTTCGCGATTGGTCAAAAGTACAGACCAGCAAGATGCCTTTGTTGAACCTGTGAGATTGACATGGAACTCTCAGTACCAATTGCGGAAAATATTTTATACGCATTGAACATGTGTACGTTATATCGAGGTGAAATGTACGTTATATCGAGTGACGTTATATTGAGGGTACGTTATAACGAGGGTACGTTATATCGAAGACACCCTGTATTACGAAGGAACGTTTGTTATCGTAATCCTAAACATGCCAACTAAAAGGGAGACCCCTGTCTGACAGGTCGAAAAATAATTAATTTTCGTGATTTATTTTTCGGCTGTGAGGAATAAAGTGAGGTGTTCTGGTATTTTGACGTAGGATTACGTCTTTCGGGAACATATTGGGGTACAAATTGTAAATCGAAAATCGAGCACATCGTGAAAATTGTCCAATTTCTAACGCTTATTGCTCTGTCATTTCATGATGGATTGATGAGATTTTTACGTCAATCGATTTCGGCACTCCATAACAATTTTTTATATTGAAGAAAGTAATATTTATCATGAAACTAACTATCGAACAATTGAAAAGTCTCAACCCCTATCCTAACGGAAATACCCACTTCTGATTGGTCGAAATCGACGACACATGCGGCGGGTTCCTAACAGAGACATCAAAACCAAGCTACCTGGGAGAAATCGGCATTGCAAATACATGAATGTAGGGGGAGCTTTTGTTCCTACCGAAATGTATTCCTTAACAGAGACATCAAAACCAAGCTGCCTGGGGGAAATCGATATTGCAAACACATGAAAGTATGGGGAGCTTTTGTTCCTACCGAAATGTATTCCCTAACAGAGACATCAAAACCAAGCTTCTTCTTCTTCTTCAATGGCACTAACGTTCCTAGAGGAACTTCGCCGTCTCAACGTAATATTACTTGCGTCATTTTTATTAGTACTTAGTTGAGATTTCTATGCCAAATAACACGCCTTGAATGCATTCTGAGTGGCAAGCTCTAGAATACGCGTGATCACAGTGCAAGTTGGAGGAAATTTCTTTGACGAAAAATTCCCCCGACCAGAACGGGAATCGAAACCGAACACCCGGCATGTTAGTTATGACGCTAACCACTCGGCCAAGGGAGCACAAAAAACCAAGCTGCCTGGGGGAAATCGACATTGCAAATACATGAAAGTAGGGGGAGCTTTTTCCCTCCGAAATATGTTCTTTAACAGAGATTTTAAATCAAGGTGCCTGGGGAAATCGACATTGCAAATATAAGCATGTCGGGGGCATTTTTATATTGCAAGTAAGGGGAGTGATACGATAAATTCTAGCAAATAAATGTTTAATTTGGAACTTGAATGTTGCTTGCTTCGTGAAATTTCATATTTCAATTTCAATCGTTCATTGTGAAAAATTTAGTACAAGTGTGAGTATAAAATTGTATACGGCAGTTGTGTTGAAAATGAGTTGATATATGAAACGATCTATTTCAATTTTCATAAATAATAACCATGATTTGTTCCCGCTCGAGAACGGGTCGTTAGGTTTAAGCTTGTTGTGTTCATTTTCACCCAAGAAAAGTTATTACGGCAGAAAAACTGGAAAAGTGAAGAATTATCAGAAAAAGTGATTTCCCATATGCTCTACATATAGTATTAGGTGTTGTTGTCCAATTAAAATTCGCATTGGGTTGAATAAATACTCAGAATGTAAAAAAATATAAAACAAAATTACCTTTTCCATTTCAAATAAGTTTTCTCTATATTAAAAATAATGATAATTGTGTTTGGTATTGGTAATTATCTTATATTAGGCTGTCAAAAAAGTCCTGCGGCTTTTTTTTCGAATTTTCAATTGTTCATAAAATTAGTTACAATCATCTGTTTTAAGTCAAATATGCGCCGTTTTGTTCGATGACTTGTTCCCAACGAGATGCCAACTTCATAATACCCCTGTTATAGAAGCTCGCTTCCTTATTGGCAAAAAACTCGGATAGCCAATTTTCACAGGCCTCTTTTGTGGCTATCTTCTGACTACCTAGCTTGTTCGCCATGGACAAAAAACAGGTGGTAGTTACTTGGTGCAAGGTCCGGACTATACGGCGGATGCAAAAGAACCTCCCATCCGAGCTCCCGGAGCTTCTGGCGCGTCACCAAAGAAGTATGTGGCCTGGCGTTGTCCTGATGGAAGACAATGCGGCCTCTGTTTATCAAAGATGGCCTCTTCTTCATGAGTGCTACCTTCAAGCGGTCCAGTTGTTGGCAGTACAGGTCCGAATTGAGCGTTTGGCCATAGGGAAGCAGCTCATAATAGATTATTCCTTGACAATCCCACCAAACACACAGCAGAACCTTCCTGGCCGTTAATGAGGGCTTCCACTTCGGTATCTTTTATCTGATACGCACCATCCAACGACTGTTTACCATCCTTCTGTCATCATCACTCAATAAATTTCATGAGTTGTTGAGTCTGATAGGTAGGAACAGGTGGAGTCGCCTCCCTGATGTCGGTGATTGGCACTAAAGTGGCGGAAATATGCCGACGTAAAATAAGCGAAGATAAAAAAAAAATCACTCGATAAACACTGGTGGAGTTAACAAACATTACCTAACAACCAAACAAAACGGCCCTTTTCATTATTAAAGAGTTTTACGATGTAATTCTTCAAACATATCCAAAATAAACAGATAACCTTACGGAATCCTACGTCAACTATGCGGTCGTGTCTCGAACACAACCCTACTGTGATTTTTTTTTTATAAATTGTTTCGAGAAAAACGCGTTTAAAAATTCAAAGATTTTAGAACATCCTTCATAAATAAATCTCATCACACTGTTTGGGGGTAACGGTTCACAGATATAGACCTAATTCGGATCCGACGAATCCTATGTTGAATCTACGCGAATCTTTCCCGTTGCGATAATGTTAAAATTATACTGACCCAGTTCCCACTTTCCGATCCGCTCCGATGTACTTGGAACAATGTGCTTCTAGAGCTACTTGAGTTCTGATTGATTCGATTATAATATTTTTTCATTTTCAAATGGAAAAAATGGGTGGGTTATATCTATGATATAACCGCAAGGTTGACGTGGGACCTTAGCTTAGCAATTATTTGTTTATATTGATTAAATTCTTGTTTAAATGAAACAATTTCCGAATTCAATTGAATTCAATATATTTGATTTGTGAGTAAAAAGTATGATCAAATGCCTTGGAAGGGCAATTCATGCATTGTGATAGATTATATTCTTCGTTACAAGTAAATTTAATGACAGTCCTTTTACGTTTGGTATGATGGCTAGGACAACATTTGTGAACGGAAGAATTATCGAACGATTATTTTATTTTGCGTTTCCCTCTGAAGTTTGCATCTCTCAAGTGTACGTACTTCTCGAAGCGAATTTGCTTGAAACTTAAATGTTCATCTAGCATCTAGCGTCTGCACGATTTTTCCAGGTTCCTAAGTTTAGAAGATCGTGTTAGAGAAACATATCCTAGTCTACACAATGGCAAGCGAGTACAAATATACTCGCAGTTTGCATTTATTTGCAAAGTCCTTTTCCCCAGAAACCTTGGTTCTGAAGTGTGTGTTGGCGAAACACATCTCAGCGGGAACAAAAATGCCCCCGACTTGCATGAGTTTGCAAGGCCAATTTCCTCACGCTATATGGATTTGAAGTCTGTGTTAGGGAAACACATTTCAGTCGGAACAAAATATCCCCAACCTGCATGAATTTTCAATGCTGATTTCCTCCAGGCACCTTGGAAGTCTCTGTTAGGGAACACATTTCGGTGGGAACAAATGCTCCCCCTATTTTCATGTGTTTGCAATGCCGATTTCTCCAACGCGGCATGGTTTTGAAGTCTGTGTTAGGGAACATTTTTTGGTGAGAACAAAAGTCCCCCTACTTTCATGTATTTGCAATGCCGATTTCCCCAAAGCTGCTTGGTTTTGATGGCTGTGTTGGGGAAACCGTAAATCGGGCCAATCAAAACGAGGCAGTTAGGTCGTTTAGATAACGCTTAACATTTTACAGTTATTCAATTGTTTATCTAATGAAAAACAACATTTTATTAACTGCGATAGAACCTCGGAAATATTCCCTATCAATTGATGCAAACATCCTTCCGATCAAGTAAGAAATGTTCGAGTTATAAGCATTCGAAATCTTTCATTTTTTCCTGCATGTTCTGCGTTTAGGTTTTCATTTTACCCCTCATATATTCCGGTTAGAAGTAGTCCCAGGTCAATACATCATGATTTTGTATTATTAAAATAGATATTTCGAACATTTACATGTACAGCCTATCCGCCATGTACGGTACCATTAATGGCAGTACGCGCCAACCCCCCCCCCCCCCCCCCCGCGTTCGTGAAAATATTCCCAAAATGAAGTATTTATGGGGTCAATTTAAATATTGTTACAACACTATCCCAGCGAGAAACGAATGCATTCAATTTCTGCATCGATAAACAGCATCAATTCGAAACCGAAACGACGTTTTCCCAGTGCTATGGTTTCGTACTTTGTCACTTCTGGACTTCTGCATCTGGGGAGCAGCGCTGAATCCATAGACAGGCTAATCCCACGCAACAATCCGCACGCCGAATAACAGTATCGGGATAATGAAAAGTAATCAAATCTACAATTTTAAGCGATGAGATTCCAGTTCTCGTCTTGTGCCCGGACGAAACGATAGATGCAGAAGTGAGTATGCGAAGTTGACACATTTCGGACACACACACACACCCACCCTTTCGACCCTCAGTGAGGAAAGATGTGCACTCTCCGGCACCAATTGGCATGTCGTTGTTGTCCGGTTCACTAGAAGGAGTTTTCCCTTCTTCCATCAGCATGTGGAAAACCGAAGCAATAAATTCTTCATGGCTTCAGCAGGACACTATATTTGAACGGGTTCTTCCATTCGAAATATGGGAAAAGTGTTGCGGTTAGCAGTGATGGAAAGGGGGAAATAAGAAAACGAGAGGTCAAAACTAGTGGATATTCGTTTAATTTGGTATTCATCCCATGCCGGGTAAGTCAAACGTAGAATATATGTATGAATGGAATACTCTTAGTGTAGGCAACGATTATTCGAGCACTGGTACGAATTTTCGTTCTTCTATATTTCACCAAGAGCCGGTGTCAGTGAATTGTAGTTCATATTCACATTTTTGGTGATGTTCCAGGAACGCACAATCAGTTTGTATTTGCTGTTTGTGTTGATACATACTATTGACAATAGTATAACATATGATACATTGTCAACATCAATTACTTGTGGGATATTGTAGAATAATGATCTGGTTAACTGGCGATTCGTACTTATGCTGTAATAATTTCCGAATATTCACAGAGTATTCTGCACTGACAAACAGCCTTAACTTAATTTTTTGCTGAATCGATTTCACGAGCAACAATGGAAAACGTAGAAGAAACTCATCAAATCATAAAAGATTGAATAGCTACCTTCAGCACCAGAACAAAATGAAAACTTGTAGAACGAGTAGCCTACTCTCAGATAACTACCAACTTCTACACTTCAGCTGAATGAACACTCATTTTACACTTCAACTATGTGACATAGACCGAAGAATGTTCCCCGATACAAAAAACACCACAACCCCTCCCATCTCCGACCAACGACCAATCGCATGCTGGAGAGTGCATTTCTGTTGCACCTTCCACCAGATCATACGCATGCATCAATGAGGTCATCGTCATCGCACTCGATAGAGAGGCATTCTTGTGGAAATCGCTACTTCTGACGATACGAGAATAATCTTTCGGGGTCCTCTTTTTCCTCCCTTTACTGCAGCAATGTTGCATGGTCTCATTTCCGTTTCCAGAATGGCTCGGGATGGCTGGAAATACTTACACCACTGGACCGACACTTCAGGATGTGGCCAATGACTTGCCCTCGGGCGATAAAAATTTGTATGTGGCGGCAGATTCACTGTGATGGGCTTCCGCGATATAATGGGGACTTGCAACAAAATGGGTGCACATGATGAACACAAGATGCAAGTGATGATCCATTTCACGATAAACTATTTGTATAAGAAATGCCTTGATCTTGGAATGAAATCATTCTAGTTCTTGGTGCACATGGTGAAGTTCAAATATTTTCAGCCTTATGGGGCGAACCTACGTTCATCTCTGTCGGGTTTTCAAATTACCATCGACACAAGTTGAACTAAAATGTTTTCTAACTGATCGATCAAAATGTGTGCTCGTACGAATATTGAAATCGACGTGATTGATGCAAAATAATGCTAATTTGCTACACTCGGAATCATGTTCATCAGCTGCAGTAGCATTAGCTTGAATTGATTGTATAAACATCAATTGGTTTTGTTGCCGCCAAACCGATTCAGCGCACATAAACGCATTAGTATTAGCGTTGTTTTCATAATGAATGTGAATTGGGGACAAGTGAATAATGTGAAGCCCTCCGGTGAATTTAGAATCAGATCGTATTGAGCACATTAGTATTGTACTTTTGATTTATACAACATGTTTGATGTATCAAAATTTCGTGAATGCTGGAATACTTACTCCATTCATTCTAGATCGAACGCATTTATTCTCTTTTCAACCAAGTGTATGGATGTGAAAGTTTTGTTATAGTTTTTGTGTCCGATTTTTTTTTGATTTTCTTCAAGTTTTTTAGCTCATTTTTCGGAAATTTTTAATACAAAAACCTACAAAAGTTTGACCAAAGAGGAAGGAAACTAATCAAAAATATCGAACAATAATATTTGAAAAAAAATATTTCTAAAATTGAAATTGATATAGTAAACAGACCAGAGACGTGTTATTTCGTTTTTTAGTTATGATTCTTCAAAGTTAACCAATGATAAAAAAAAATAATTTTCCCCCATTATTACGTACTAGCTGACCCGGCAAACTTCGTCCCGCCCAAAATTTGTTTTTTTGTTATCAATACCTTCAAACATTCAAGTTTTCCTACCGTGAGCATGTTCATGGGCCCAATCGCAGAACTGTACATTGATTGATCTTCTAATCGACCCCGTTGAATTTTGTATGGCAGTTCGCCCTTAGAGAGGGGGTGGAGTGTCTAACCATCGTAAAAATATTTATTACACCCTAAAACCTCCACATGCAAAATTTGGTTCCATTTGCTTGATTAATTCTCTAGTAATACAGAAATTTCAGTTTCATCTATATGGCAGATCCCCCTTAAAGAGAGGGGTGGAGTGTCTAACCACCGTAAAAACATTTATTACACCCTGAAACCTCCACATGCAAAATTCGGTTCAATTTACTTGATTAATTCTCGAGTAATGCAGAAATTTAGGTTTCATTTGTATGGAAGCTCCCCCTCAGAGAGAGGGGAGGAGTGTCTATTCACCATGGAAACGTTTAGTGTCCCCTAAAACATTCGCATGACAAGTTTGGCTCCATTTGCTTGATTAGTTTTCGAATATCGCAGAAATTTGTCTTTCATTTGTATGGCAGAATCATTTGTTGCACCCTAAAACTTCCACATGCCAAATTTGGTTCCATTTGCTGGATTAACTCTCGAGTAATGCAGAAATTTGGGTTTCATTTGTATGGCAGACCCCCCTTAGAGAGGGGAAGGAATATCTAACCGTTAAACATGTATTGCACCCTAAAACCTCTGCATGCCAAATTTGGTTCCATTTGCTTGATTAATTCTCGAGTAATGCAGAAATGTGTGTTTCATTTGTATGGCAGCCCACCCTAAGAGAGGGGGGAGGAGAGTCTAACCACCATAGAAACATTTATTGCACCCAGAAACCTCCACATGCCAAATTTCGTTTCATTTGCTTGATTAATTCTCGAGTAATGCAGAAATGTATGTTTCATTTGTATTGCAGGGGGGGGGGGGTGTGGAGTAGCTAACCACTATAGAATCATTTATTGCATCCTAAAACCTCCAAGTGCCAAATTTTGTTTCATTTACTTGATTAAATCTCGAGAATTGTAGAAATTTGTGTTTTATTTGTATGGTAGCCCCTCCTTAGAGTAGGGGGAGGGGTCTCAAACTATCATGAAAGTCTCAAAAACCCCTACATACCAATAATCATACAGACAGAATTATATATATATATATGTATATATATATATATATATATAAATATATATATATATATATATATATATATATATATATATATATATATATATATATATATATATATATATATATATATATATATATATATATATATATATATATATATATATATATATATATATATATATATATATATATATATATATATATATATATATATATATATATATAGATCAAAAAAGTATATCATTACTAGCTGACCAGGCAAACGTTGTTCTGCCAAATAATTTATTTCTAGTGAATATTTTGGGTGTTGAATAAAACACACTAATGTATTGTAAGTGTGTTTGAATATTTTAACGATCCTTAAAATAAATCGAATGTGACCGATAAAAAAAAATGAATTAAATGATTTGAACGAAAGGTTATATGATGTTTATTGGTGTATTTCATTAACGTAACTGACATGTTTGATCTCTTAAAAGTTAAACGTCAACTGAAAAAAGTAACATAAGTTTGTCCTAAAGTAGAAAAAATGAAATATAGAAAATCAATATTTATTGCTGTCTCCTTGTTAGAAAATACGTGCATGTGATTTTCAACATGGCCTTGGTCTCGTTCATAAATTGGAAAACAGCGATACGCCAGCTAACTTCAATGGAGCTGATTAATCGGCATGTTTGGAATCGCGTTATTTTATCGTTGTCATTCAATCGAGGAGTATTCACATCGGTAATCTAAGTTTGAAACACATTGCTTCCTTTATTCATGGATGTTTTTATTACTCTTCACCGATTTGCAGAACTCAATATTCATATATGCATATGAGTGATCGGATTTTACAATTCGATCGAAATCGACTTTTACACTCTTAAATTCGTTCGCCTTGTCGCGAAACAATGGTCAAAATAAGTCATCCGTATTTGTGGTTCAATTTACTCTCTATCTGATCGGTATAATTCCGGAAATAATTCTAAATTGTTGAAATTTGAATGAAAATTATTATTCGATTTCGTTTGGATGCTAAATTTGTTTTGAATGTGTTTGAATGCTAAATTTTGCGTGTTTATTCCACCCGAAAAACCATTACTATTTTTGCTTGATAGAAATGGAACATGGAGACCAATGTTGCTTACGTCGAATTGCGTGGCAAGGTTGTCACATTTGCTCAACTCGATTGGACTTAAGCTTGAACAGAATACAAAATTGCGCTTTTCCATTCAACAGAATACAACCAACAATATGTGGGGACGAATACGATCGAACTTCATTTTGTGTTTGAACATACGCGCAATGTCATGACAATGCATTGCGCTTTGGCCTGGCTATAACTAAAGCTGTGTCGGCGTTGCTCATGATAGTGTCTCGCATTCCTAGCACCGCTTTTGTTGATTGTGTAGTAAAACTTGCAGTCGTTCAATCTCTACCTTCGCGTATATGCCGACCATAAATTGTTGGCACAGCTTACGATATCTTGAATTGGCGTTTCTTGACCATGTCAAATCACCATATGATAAACATAAAAATCCCTCGACATGCGACGGAACAAACAGAGGGCGCTGTTTGTTTCGTCGCATGTTCATAAATATTAAATCAAAATGAGAAATGATGTTCATAATGAATTAAGTATCTGTGACGGGGTCTCGTTGGTCTAATGTTTATGCAAGAGATTTTTCGTTAAAGAAACCCTTCTGACTTGCACTGTAGTCACGCGTATTCTTGAGCTTGCCACTCCAGAATACATTCAAGGCGTATTGTCCGTCATAGAAATCTCAACTATTTACTAATAAAAATGACGCAAGTAGTTCTACGTTGAGAAGGCAAACCTTGGGAACGTTAGTGCCATAGAAGAAGAACATAGCGAGGGTCGAATGAACGGTGTGTGTCAACGATGAATTCCAGATTATTGTTTTTTCTTCGCATTAAATTTCTCGTGTTACCGTGCTATCATGATTCCAGCAGCGCTTGTGCTTTGGATCTACACACGTGCTCTCCAGCTGATGTTTTATCAGGGTTGATGGCAATAGCATGATTGTCATTTTGTAATCCGAGCAAATGCGATTTGAAGAATTTCGATAACTCATTGTGCTCATTCAAAAAGGCTTCCAGCTCGTCGGAGATGCTCCCTGCTTTAGACGAATTGATGTTACTTGTGTATTTGTGGATGTTCAATGAAGCGGGCGTTACGCCATCAGTCATTGAACAACTTAAATAAATTCGTTCTGTTGAAAAAACGAAGAACGGTGAAATTATTAGAATATTTTTGACACAAAAATAATAAAATCGCAATTAAAAAAGGGAATTGGGGTCAAAATTTAAGGTTATATGTATGGTATGAAGTCAAATTAAAAAAAAAAAAATCCAGATCTTTTTTTCTGCATGGAGCCACCCTATTCGGTATTAAATGTATGGTTATCGGTATCCTACCGGTGTCATATATAGTTTACAACCTATTCTCATACCTACCAAGTATTTAGAGTATAATTTCATCAAAATCGGTCGAGCCGTTTCGGAGGTGTTCGGTAACAAACACCGTGACACGAGATTATATACATATATATATATATATATATATATATATATATATATATATATATATATATATATATATATATATATATATATATATATATATATATATATAAAATTACGCTCCGGTGGCGTTCATACGTAAATACCGCTAATCTCAAATACGCATTTTCGTAGCACTAAAAATAATAAAACACTGCAAACCGCAGGGCAACTACAATACAAAAGACAACTGAGTACTCTTTTTTTTTATCTCATTTATTTATTAGGCTCATTAGCATTTTAGCTGTAACAGAGCCGGGTTTTAATCGTGTACATGTACATATGTTTATGTTTCTATAAATTGTAAATTACACAGTAGTTAGTAGTAGCCATTTTAGGCGTTAAGTATTCTGTTCCATTACATTATGGTAAATCACACAGTAGTAGCCATTTAGGCGTAAGGGTATTCTTTCTGTTCTTCCATTGTTCAGCAAACCGGACAGCGAAGACAGTTGATATTGATCATTGTTGAGTTATTTATAGAACAGCAGCACGATGTGTCTTGCAGAGCAGAGCATTGTATGGATGAATCGATCTCATTTCGACCGTGGATCGATTTCCATCGCTGATGATGGTTGCGTGGACGTAGTTATTCTATAACAACACAAAGATGGTCAATTGAGGGCCCTGAGTTTGAACTCACGATCGATCGCTTGGTAAGCGAACGCGTAACCAAGTGGCTACGAAGACCCCCTAACTGAGTACTCGTGTAAACAATAAAATTGCTATCTATTAAATTTCGGCTCCGGTGACGCTAATACGTGAGTCCTGCATTTTCTTTAAAAACACAAATTCCCAGTATATATTTGACAGAATGTATATCACTATATGTCACTTTGTACTATAATAATAAACTATTATATTATATTCAGTGCTGCTTGAAACAATAAAGCTTCGCTTTCACTTGAAATTCCGTCATCGTTAGTATCAGCGCTCTTTTGTGGTGTTTTGAAGTATATTATCCACCACTGTTTGTCATCATTCCCTTTCTTTCGTGTCGATATAACGGAAACAGGCTTATCGGTGCAGTTGACACGCCTTCAAACCGACATAACGCTATGATACGAAAATAATATGGTACGAGCAGCAGCAGAAAAACACATGCGTATGTTCACCATACAGATTAACTACGCCATTGAATAAACATAATGGTGATGACTTCGTTTTTATATATTACACTGAACGTTGGGTTCCACATAAACTTTAGTGAATTCAATTTCCAAAAATGATAAATAGTTTCGGCTGAGCGCAAGCTCTCCATCAAAAGAACTCGTTGATTTATAGAATTATTCATGCTATTCTGTCAAAGTCTCGAGACGCAGAAAATTGGTTATGATAATTGAATCCGTCAATGATTGATTTTTGTTTAAGAAGAATGATTTCGTCTTCCGACTATGTAGTGGGAGAATGGGAACATATGCTGTATGCTACACTCCAAGCATTCCTTTGCCATCCATTCATTCACCAATCACTGAAAGGTGCACACATACACACACATACACTGACGGGAAGCTGAATGGGACTGAATATCTATAATGTGATCTTGCACAACGACGGGATGAAATACCGAGCACCCACATTACCATACATCACCATAAGGGAGAACATAAGAAGCAAATGGAGCATTGAAATCTCGTCGAAGCGTGAAAAATGTTCGAAGATAAATCAAAATAATGATTGAAAACACATTTATATGTTTTATGGCATGGCGCAACGAAGGGAAATCTCAGCGGGAGGACTCATTTCGTTTCGTTCCGTTGCTTGGTAAAGGATACCGAAGTTGGATACCGGCAGGCGTGGGTGGTTTTAGGAGACCTAAGGTTGTACCACTCGGTTAGTGTCAAGCTGTGATGGAAAGTAATGCCGTCTGTTGACCATATGGTCTGATAAATGAACTGAAAGGATGTAGAAGAAAGGACATTTCTGAATGGATCCGCTTCATAGAGAGTGTGATGGGATAAGAGATAGATTTAGAAAAACGCCTCCCACAACATTCTCAACGTTCTTAGTGACATTTTTTGTGCGTTAAAACAAATGTATGAGCGGATGTGTCGACTTTGAACTCGTAAATTAATTCAACTATAAAACATTTCATTTCCGCGAAAAACTTCTCCCGATTTCCTGTTTCCATCCATTGTCATGATTACGTTCGGTGGTTTATGGCTCGTGCGAGAGACACCCGAGATTTTAAAAGTTTGTACCACATTTTGCCCCTTGACACCGCACTCAGTGTCAGCGTCAGCCATTCTTCTGTGCAATTGTCTCTGCAGGTTAAACTTTCTCGAGAGCAAAAGTGTGCATATGTGCATAGCAGAGACAGATGGTAAATGAAGACCAGCTTTGAAGTTGGTACCAAGCGATCATTTATCATGCGCTTCAATGCTTGTGCGAAAATTCTCCGCTATAATAAAATACACGACACAATAGGAAAGGAGAAACTATTTGATCTATCGAGCATCCTCTCGTCGTATCCAACAATTTGATCCCCGAGCGCTCGGAAAGCAATCATTTTAACAATTTTATGATGTTATGAGCCTCGTTTTGTGTACATTCACGGGACATTCCCATTAGGGCCAACAAACTTATTATTACACGTTTCAAGCACCGCTTTCAATGCTTTCGACATTTCCAGTCGGGGTTCCCGAGACCTAAACAAACAATTTTCGCCCTTTTTCATTCTTTTTGACGGGATAGAGACCCCCCGAACGCCAGGAGCTATGTATGACGATTCGAAGCCAATCACAGGATGAAGGGGGGAAAATTGAGTGGAATTCCTTTAATCCGAATTGCTGCCACCCATTCCAATGTAAAGGAAACCACTGTATCATCGAATTTAATGCTCCTATGTTCGTGTTTGGAAAGTCCCCGGATCGAGAGACACACGCACGCTTCCGCTGACTGCTTTCTTCGGAAATATCCATCCTGCCGTTTCTATTTATCCATTGAAAGCGAGCGTTCTCTATATATCTGCGTTAGTATTCATACGAAATCCGCCCGCAGAAGTACGGCTTGAAGAAATAAACCCTTTCGTTTTTTTTCCAAGAAATGCAATGAATACTCTGATTACTTAATTATGAATTTCAAACAATGGTTAATAAAGGAACGAAATCCATTTGCAAACAAACTTTTTTTCTGTCTCGCCATCGTCATCGTTATGAAGTAATTAATCAATGAATCGTGGAGATTCCGCCACCATTGGGATTCTAACGAAGAATCCAATTTTTATTGATGCATGGTGCAAAGCCGAAATTTTAAAGTGATTTCTGATATGCCCTAACTTCGTGAAAAATCAAGGCAAAGCAAATTTATCACTCGTGGTTGATTTATACAACAACGACGAAATAAGCCGAGCCTGTCCAGAAAACGAGACTATGTGAGGGGCTTAAAATGAAAGGGGTGTAAGTGACATCATCGATTTCTCTACATCAACTCTCTCTTTTGGTCATAACTTAGCTGCAAACTCATCCCCAGCTGTATTTGACAATGTAGAAGATAGGTCAGAACCTCATCTACCGGAATCAATAGCAAACTCAAATTAGAACGTTTTTGCAATTGAATTATTAACCAAAGAGAAAGTCGATTAAGAGAAATCGATTAAATCACTTACACCCCTTTCATTCTAAGCCCCTCATGTTATTTCAAAAAATGTTGATGGCAAGGTATCGTAATGCATCGGAATCCGGATACTTAACACTCCTATACTCGCGCATTGGTCTGTCAGACCGAGAAATCAATAATTCGTTAATTTCTCAGAAAATATCAACACTACGACTTTGCGATTCTCTCTAGCTTCGTTATTCGTCGTTTGTCATCGTTTAGCGTATCGCATGTGTTGGTACAAAGGGGACGTGTGCCACTTCTTGAACACTTTCGGTCTGACAAACCGACGCGAGTATAGGAGTAACTTTTTTGGACAAGTGCTTTTTTTCATATTCTAGAATATTGTTGAATGAAATGAATAAAATAATGTTAGTGGCGTGGAATATTTATTGAATATAATGCAAAAGATCATTACAGGACTATTCTTATTTGATTTCAGTCCATTTGTAACTGGATTGAACGGATCCATATATTAACTATTCATCGATATATTCGTCGTTAGATTCATACGTTCAAAAGCAAAATATAAATGTTTGACTTTCGTATAGTTATTCGCTAATTATGATGGTCATACATATACACCCTTGTGAATGAATTTCACTTGTGTAAGAATTGTAAACAGTAAACTATAATCTGATTGGAAGCTTATGGTAATTTTTAACAGATACAGTTTCGGGGATATTTTTTCAATAATGGACAATATCGATAAGAAAACAAGAAAAAGAAAAGCAAGTTCCTCGAAATCCTTTTATATCATCTTTTTATGCCTCATTTAAAAAAGGGCATTAATTCTTAGTTTACCAAGAAAACAGAGACAAAGAATATTAGAAATATGCAAACTTTATATTCCAGAACCTTTATCATCTGGTAATTACCTAGAAGGTCGTTATACATTCTTCTCTTCGATAAAGGCCCGAAAAACACGCAACAACTGCATACAATGTGAAAAAATATGTTTGTTTCGAGCATTCAGTTATGCTATGTTCTGATTCTTACTCCAATGAAACCACAATCGATTGACGATTGACGTTGACGTTTTTATGTTATTTCATAGCTCTTCATAATTCCATGAATTATATTCAGTTGCTTACTTTTAATGAATAACAGTAAAAAATTCGAAATTCGTTATTTGTTTTGTAGTATCAAAAATTACTCCATTTTGAGGAGGCTGAATTAGATGTCTATTAAAACATAATAAAGACGAAGAAAACATATTTTTTGAAGTTTTTTCATTCAATCATACCCTCTTCTTGAAATAAATGCCAATAAAGTCTGAAAAATATACAATGGCAACATTACAGAGAAATTCAATTTTCGGTCTGTGACACCGTGCGCGAGTATACGTGTTATGATTTTGCACGCGAGTACAAGAGGGTTAAGCGCCTACGATGATAACTTCTTCAACTGTTAAAAAAATATTGACACATCATATCATGAAGAATTACCGTTTCTATAAAATGAGAAGGCTCTCATGTATGTTATGAATCCAGAATTCCACAAAATCATGTTATATTTGTCAAAATTTGTAAATTTCTTCATTATGCCGTGATTTTAATTCGGGACACTTTTTTATTCATGATTTGAATTCCGAACAGTGTAATGCAAATCAGTCAATAATAAATTCCATCGTTTACTTTGATCCGCCGTCAGGATTTGAAATCATCTTCTGAATGTGCATTTTATCTCGGACATGGGTTTGTGGAACAAAAATATTTGTTTTGATTTTTGTTATTTTTTGTCAACAGCTTGGCACCATGCTGGATACTACACTAAATTGATACACTGGTAACACTGGTAAAACATGTAAAAATTGTTCAGGAACTGAGCATTTGGGTTCAGAAATGGTTACTATGCTGAAAGATGGGAATGTGAAATACTTACAATTTAAATTTCACAATTTTTCAATTTTAAATTTGAATTTTACAATTTCTTTAACTACATTCAGTTTTAATAGTCATTTAATTCAGCCATTTTATTGATTCTCGGTCTGTCAGATCTACGTGCGAGTATAGGAAGGTTAAATAAGCTATCTGATTTATCACCGCTTCATTTCATAGGTGAACAACTAGAGAGATATTTGAAATGTGTAAAAACTAACTTGAAAGTGGCGGAATTCATGTTTTTTTTTGAGAATTTTTCATTTGTTGTACAAGTCGATGCAGAAGGTTTTCATTGGGCAAACGCACAGTTCACTATTCACACATTTACTGATTATTATACAAATAATCATACCTAAGATTTAATGTTTACTAGTTGCACTGTAATCACGGAGTCTACCAAACATAGCCACATTGCAGACCGTTTAGTCATAGTCTACAATGGCTCTAACGTTTCCAGGGGAACTTTCGCCGTCTTAACGTCGGAATTACTAGCGTAATTATCATTATTATTACATGCAAACCAGTTTATGTGCGAGGGATAGGGACCACACAATAAAATCGCATAAAGAATCGTGCTAAGCTTCATCAGTAACGTCTGCATGAAAAAACGGGACAAATTTCATATAGCGATGAAAAAAAACTACATAAGATTATTCAATGGACCAAATTTTGCTTGAATGCAACATTTATTAAGCCTATTGAAACAATTATCAGACAATTATCAGTTGACCGGAACCTTAGCCATGATCGATGGGAAAATATTTGTCTGCACGTTCTGCAGATCTTTCGTGTCATTGGCGATAGGCTGCTTCTCTGTTTGACTTTTGCCCAGTGGCATCACTCTCCTCCTGATGGATTCCATCTGGCCTAAGCTGCACAAACAGGCTCCTGGTGACACCGTTCATCGGCGCCTTCATGATAAATGAAGTTAGCTTCACCACAGCAGCGACAACATGCTCCAATAGCTGTTCAATTGTAACTGAGTGGATTTCCGAGCGGCGCTCACTTATATACCGATTGGTGATTTCAATAGCCTGTTTTGAAAGCAATTTTAAGGCTATTGAAACAAGTTTTTGGATCAAAAAGAAACAAGTATATAACGCGTAGACATTTTATCTTTCGAATGAAGTGTTTATCATACTATTTCGTTCAGTTGTTTAAGAGCTATTAACGTTCAAAATCTCGGTCTCCGGCGTAACGCTTTCGTTTTCGAAACTTTGATTTTACACCCCGGTATAGAAATGAAAAACGTAGTCCTACGTCAATAAAGAAAAGTATATAAGAAAGGTGAATGAATAGATTCTCCATTGCTATTTACGCCTCAAACCATCGGCACACGATGCTACGTCAATGCGAATTTTCAATTGAACGAATAACATAAGAAATGCTCAAACTGGATGATTCGTTCTCGAATGATGCGCAAACAACTTATTTTGTTATTTGAAGATTTCAATTCTTTGTTTCAGTTTTGAAACCATATGGTGTTATGATTGTACTTGTACCAAAGGTTCTGCGATGCATGATTCGTTATTGTAATGTTATTGTATTTTCGACTATCTCAAAAACGAAAAAAATTGTATCTCTGATATCGAGATATTAGGCTGTCAAAAAAGTCCTACGGTATTTCCGCGAGGTGTCGTTGTAAGCGCGTAGTTCTAGTTGTATTCATTGTATCGAGTCATACTATAGCTTGCTGGAAAAGTATTTTTGCGCGCTATAATATAGTCCTTGACAGTGTTTTGTTTGGTTAAGTCGTTCGTGAGTTATAGTGTCGCAAATATGGAGCAAAATAAAGAGAAAATCCGACATATTTTACAGTACTACTATGACAAAGGCAAAAATGCATCTCAAGCTGCCAATAAAATTTGTGCAGTATATGGACCCGATACAGTTTCTATTTCCACCACACAACGATGGTTTCAACGTTTTCGTTCTGGTGTAGAGGTCGTCGAAGATGCGCCACGCTCCGGAAGGCCTGTCGTCGAAAATTGCGACAAAATCGCTGAATTAGCCGAGAAAGACCTGCATAGTAGCAGCCGTATCATCGGCCAAGAGCTGGGGATAAGTCATCAAACCGTTATTAACCATTTGAAGAAGCTTGGATTCACAAAGAAGCCACACACGTTGACGCAAAAAAACATCTTTGACCGTATCGACGCATGTGAATCGCTGCTGAATCGCAACAAAATCGACCCGTTTCTGAAGCGGATGGTGACTGGCGATGAAAAGTGGGTCACTCACGACAACGTGAAGTGCAAACGGTCGTGGTCGAAGCCCGCTGAAGCGGCTCAGACGGTGGCCAAGCCCTCATTAACGGCCAGGAAGGTTCTGCTGTGTGTTTGGTGGGATTGTCAAGGAATAGTCTATTATGAGCTGCTTCCCTATAGCTCAATTCGGACCTGTACTGCCAACAACTGGACCGCTTGAAGGTAGCACTCATGAAGAAGAGGCCATCTTTGATAAACAGAGGCCGCTTTGTCTTCCATCAGGACAACGCCAGGCCACACACTTCTTTGGTGACGCGCCAGAAGCTCCAGGAGCTCGGATGGGAGGTTCTTTTGCATCCGCCGTATAGTCCGGACCTTGCACCAAGTGACTACCACCTGTTTTTGTCCATGGCGAACGAGCTAGGTAGTCAGAAGTTAGCCACAAAAGAGGCCTGTGAAAATTGGCTATCCGAGTTTTTTGCCAATAAGGAAGCGAACTTCTATAACAGGGGTATTATGAAGTTGGCATCTCGTTGGGAACAAGTCATCGAACAAAACGGCGCATATTTGACTTAAAACAGATGATTGTAACTAATTTTATGAACAAATGAAAATTTAAAAAAAATACCGCAGGACTTTTTTGACAGCCTAACATGTTATGTAAAATATCCTCGGTTTTCAAGGTTTTCAAGAATATAGCGCCCTCTAGTCTAAAGCCACGAAAACAATAAAAATCGACTACAATCAATAATTACGAAAATAGAATCCTTTTTTTATGTAAATTCAATATTTTTTTAAGAAAGACTAGCTCATTATCTTTAATTTGATATGTCGATCGCCTTATGAATTTTTGGAAAACGTCATTTTTGGGAAAAAGTGGAAAAATTTGATTTTTCGGACCACCCTAAAGTGGAAATGGGCACCCTAATGAAAAAGTTGAAAAATATATATATGTATATGAAAACAACAACAGGCCACGAAACCGATTCGATTTTTTCGTGCCCGGAAATATCGTAGTAACAACGTAATATCGTTGTCATGAATTCAAGTAATATTCGTTCCCATGGCAACCTAGCATTTGTAGGCAACGATGTGAAATTAACTTTCAGCATTCACAAACACTGCTCGCTATCTAAAGTAACAAAAAAAACATTGAAAATGCAAAAATGGATTTTACACTTGTTGCGAGGGTACAATTAATCGGCGCTATGTTACTTGCTCCTTTTAGACGGTGAAACTGGGGAAGCGTAAATTTAACCAATAAATGTGTGGTATTTAGCGCAGCAGAAAATCAAATACCAAACGTATCTTTCATTGCACAGTTCCGTATTCATACTGAATGAGCAACTGGGAGAGGAAAGATTGCGTGTGCCAAAGATCGACCAATCAAAACGCTGCATTTTCGTTTAGATAGTGCTTGACATTTTTCAATTGTTCAATAGTTAGTTTCAAGAAATATACAATTTTCTTCATTATTGACGCTTGTGCGGAGCATCATGGAATATGCTGCACCGGTTTGGTCCCCATTCCTCGTTACACAAATCGTTGCGTTGGAGCGAATCCAGAGAAGTTTCATGCGGTTTGCTTTGCGACAGCTCCCTTGGAATGATCCTATAAATCTTCCGAGTTATGCTGATCGTTGCAAACTGATTGACTTGGAAACACTATCAGCCAGGCGTACCAAACTACAAAGAATATTTGTTTATAATCTTATAACCGGCAATGTGGACTGTCCCGAACTGTTACGTCAAGTTCCGTGGAATATTCCTCCCCGTCGTTTTCGTAATTCATCGTTATTTCTTATACCATTCCATAGAACGAATTATGGTTTCAACAATAGTTTCAATTTGTGTTTACGTTCTTTGTGATGTGTTTGATTTTACTCTGTCCAAGAATGTGTTTAGTACTAAAATAAGAAACTTAGAATAATTTAGATCTTAAGGTTTCAGTCTGTACGACGTTGTCGAAGATGGTGGAATAAAATTAAAATTAAATTCAATTGTTGGGGAGTGCCCAAATCGATTGATGCAAATATCTCGTAAATCCATCACGAAATGACTGAACAGTAAGCACGCGAAATTGCACGAGGCGACCGACTGTTTTATTTTTCAATTTGCACCCACAATATGAAATTCTACGTCAAAAGTTGTTTCTCCGATATGGATTTAAAATCAGTGTTGGAAAAAATCATCTTCGCTAAGTTCAAATGCCTAGGGGGTCTCCGTAGCCACATTGGTTGCGCGTTCGCTTAGTAAGCGATCGATCGTGAGTTCAAAACTCAGGGCCCCCATTGACCATCTTTGTGTTGTTACAGAATAGCTACGTCCACGCAACAATCATCAGCGATGGAGATCGATCCACGGTCGAAGTAAGATCGATTCATCCATACAACTGCTCTGCTCTGCAAGACACATCGGGCCGCTGTTCTATAAATAACTCAACAATGATCAATCAGCCAGCTGTCTTCGCTGTCCCGTCTTACTGGATAATGGGAAGAACAGAAGGAAATCTCTTACGCCTAAATGGCTACTGTGTAAATATGTACCATTTGCAATGGTATAGCAGGGAATACTCTAACGCCGAAAAATGGCAACTGTGTAATGTGCTAATTATAGATATGATAAATATGTGACATGTACACGATTAAAATTCGGCTCTGTTACAGCTAAAATGCTAATGAGCCTAAAATAAACAAAAGGGGTAAAAAAAAAGTTCAAATGCATAGATTTTCGGGCTAGGTTGCATCGAAAACCTATATATTCCAAACGAAAATTAAAATGACAGATCCAGGCAACCATTGAATATGAGAAAATGAACTTTTGTCCTTCAATATGTTTTGATGTTTATTTTTTCCACCCAGTGTCATTTTCATCTTGATTATCGGAAACGTCAGAACTGAATTTCATTTCAGCCAAATGAATATCAGCTGTTGTTAACTTCTAACCTGAGGCTGCTATGTGCGGTTGGGTTTTGCAGTTGCCGGATGCCTTAATCGGAAATACCTTATGAAATTCCCGATGTCGCAAATGACTTGACGGTAGCTAAAACCACTCGTTGTATCCATTCTGCATATGCCGTTGCAACCCTCTCGCCAAATAAAAATTATTTTGAACTTAAATTCACTGCCAGAACGAATATCGTTTCGGATGTGATGAATATCAATTTGTTGCTTTTGATATCCAAAGTATATATAACAGCGAAGTTATGAACCCCACTCAATGTCGCATTCATTCATTATAGGAAATTTGCTCATGCAACAGCGATATGAACAAGATGAACTCGTTTGTTATTGTCATCAATATAATGAGGGCAGTGTGTTTCAAGCTGAAAAAAAGTCAGGAACAAAATCATATTCGTTTCTCGTGAATATTTGTTGATATTCTAAGACACTGTTTAAAATGCTGGATGCTTAAAGATGCAGTAAAGTAGTAACTAGCGATGGTCATTTCAGTAATACATTCTGTAACCTTTCGTTAGTTCTCCCAATAGAATAATATTCATATGCCAGAAATGATCAAACGTTATTCGTTTATTCATAAAATTATATATTCCCCTCACATTGAGTACAAACAGTTTTCATTATGCTCGTACATGCTCGTTTGATGATCCAAAGCTATAGTAAGCCGTCATTATCATATGTTCCAAAATAGGACAGACTTGTCTTCGAGACAGAATGGTTTTGTAAGAAAAAAATAAATATTAAGGTTTCCTACTCCTAAATTGCATACAAAACGGTTCAATACCACGGATCACTAAATCGAATAATGAAGACAACGACCAAAGTTCCGCCCACAGATCCTCTATAATGTCTATTTTCATCCAATATCGTTATCAATAGCCAAACAACAGTTTCACGTTTATGGCCATATAAAAACCCGTATTGCGAAACCCGAAAGCGCAGGTAGGATAATTGGACAAACAAGAAGCGAGCGAAACGGTTAAAACCGTAAGCCCGGCTAGTCCGGCAATGGCTGAGGAAAACCATTGTGGCGGGTTGAACGGACACAGCGAAAGTGCCCACGCCGGAAATAGCCAACATTATGTTCCACGTAACGAATCGACATCGTGCTTTCCTTTGGCTATCTTCGAATTCGATAGGACCGTCCGGCTTTTGTGTGGCCGCTGAAGGGTGCCTCGGCTATGGCTTCGATTCGGCGAATGCTAGCTTTTGAGGTTGTAATTGATTGAGGGAGGAAAACAATGCGAGGTATACATCGTCAATCGTTCGTTCCGCGGTTATATTGTGGATGGAAAAGGAAGCCTGTTTCATGAATTTCGTTTTTGATTCCTACGTACGGTATTTTAGGTATGGTAGATATCAAACTTTGGTGTACATTTTGAATGAAACAGAACAATGGAATAATAAATAATTACATCAATAACTCTTTCATTTCTTATTGCTATGAGCTATGCGGAAATGGAATACTATTCATCGAGCAAAATGGAAATAGATTAGTGCAAAATATCAAAAAGATTGCACGGTGCGACAGAGAAATTACACATACATTATTTTTTTTTTAATTCTATGTAGAGTTACAACTTTGGCATATGCTACCTCTACATCTAAGCCCCGGAATAAATTCACCTAATTTCGAATATTTAACAAAAATTATTCAAATAAGTTTATTTATTACCGTTATTATTCACAAATTTAGTAAGCGGCCAAAAAAAAACTAAATTTAAACCTGTGTCCTTGCGCGGCATCTCTGTCCCGTAAACACCCCATCCATACGACGTCATTAACATTTGTTAGTTTTATGGAAATCAGTACAAAACTCATTTACCCCGAGAGCCCTAGAATTACACTTCATCCCCCGTCGTCCGCAGTTCTATTACGGCAAGGCTCAAAAGTGTTTGCCGATGAGACAAAAATGCAAATTGTTACAGTACACACCTAAGAATAAATTTAGCAAATTATCGTCTGCCCACGCAACCCAAGCGAAAAATTCCGGATTTGGGAAAAAACAAAACCGAGAAAATTACTATCAAGTCCTTGCTGGTATTTTCAACCGTTGGTTGCAAGACAAATAGTTAAAATTTCGCATTTTCGTCTCTGCAGCACAAAATGGGGAGATCGTTTTCCTCGCTGCCGCTGGAAATGTAAGCAAAGTAAGAAGAACATTCTTTCTCAAGATGCCGCAGCTTTGTTGTGGAATCTCGCCAAGATGTCTTTCGGCTATCTGCTGCCCGGATTGAAGCAAAGGATTTTCCAGCACAGCTCGGCGAAACATACCGAACATGGGTTGGAGAGATAAATTCCGGTGGCACGGAGCATCCTTCCCCTTATAGAGAAGCATCTTGTGGCGAGTGTGGTCGGTGTTGCAAAAGATTTTATGTCTGCCATGCAGCTCAGCATCGTGATTTGTTGCGAGGCTAGATCGGTTCCATACATTTTCCTACAGAAATTTAGTTATTGGTCTGAAATTCCTGACTCAGGGTGTAATAAGAGCTGGTGTTTGAATATTTTTGTTTCCAGATTTTCTCTCAATACCAAACACCTCTGCACCACTTCTGTCGAATAGAAAGTTAAACTCAGACCAATTGTTTATTCAAACTGTTCGCTCAACAAGTCTCCCGTTCGTAGCGTTGATCAAACAGTTTCCGCTTGAAGGTGAAAAATTGTGCCCAGCTTCTTTAATCAAGTGGAAACACAAATATTTCCCATAAAATATTCATCTCTTCTGCATATCTGAATACTTCGGGGGAATTATCGGCGACAGGACGGGAGTGTCTTCGGCTCAAACGATGTTTGCATTCTGGCGCTAGCTGTCCGGCAGGAAGCAGACTTGAGAAAGCATATCAATGAAGCAAGAGTTTTCTTTCTGATTAAAGCACTTTCCGAAGTTTGGAATTGGAATCACCTCGGAAGTGTTTGCTTTTCGACGGGAGAGTGTCGATTTCGGGTCGTCGGCTCGGACTAGTTGTCGAGAGCTATTTGCTCAAATCAAAATGAGACCAAATAGACGCAATCCATTGCCGCTCGGAAGGGTGGTACCATCCCACCTAGCTATAGAGTAAATAGTTGAAAAAAGATCACGAGTTTAGAAAATGGGAAGCAAAGATGACAATAGCAAGCGAGCAAAATGCGGTGGACTAGTGGATGCTGGAATGTGTTGACAGTGTCTTCCGTTTCGTTGACTGGCGTCCTTTTCACACAAATTTCTCATATTCACTCATACACTGCGTTTCACAACTATAGAACCACTCATTTTTTTCTGAGTTTTCAGAGACATGTAAAAAGTCGGTTGAATTGAAGTATACAGTGTAGGATAGAAAAACTATTTTCATTTAAAAGACTGGCCATTTCAACTTTTTTGTTGTGTTCAGACGCGAAACATTAACAAAAACTAAAATTCTTTTGTTTCATAACTATAGAACCAGATGGAGAAATTCTCACTTCTTTTCAAAATTAACGTAAATTGAAAGTTCTCAATTAGAAAAAATAACCCATTCGGGGTGGTTTTGACCAAGTTGCGCCATGTTGTAGTGTGTATCTCGTTCTACGCAGAGGACACTGCTCTTTTAAGCTCTTCAAATCACTCATATTGCTTGTAAGCTGCTTCTACTATTCGAACGATCACTCCTCATAAGTTTTTGATACGGTTTTTATCTAGTAAACAAGCTGACTAGTCCAGAATCTGAAGCCTCTATTCTTTAAACCATGCCATGAAATTTCGGATTTTATGAATTGATACCAAATTACCCAATTATCACATTGTTATTGATGTAAAAATTTCAGCAAATTACTCACTACTTTTTGAATTCGAACCCAACAACAGCCAATCCATGCCAAACCGATATAGTGGTTATCAGATTTTCGTGAAAATTGGTGATTTTGTTCTTTATCGCAAAACATTTGACCTGCATTTCTTTAATTTTTTCATTAGGGTTTAAAATCAACTTTTTTCGTCCGAAAAATCAACTTTTTCCTCTATTTTCCCAGAAATTACTTTTACTCAGGTATAGTGTTTTTCAAAAAAGGCTAGCTAAGTGGCCTTAATTTGATGCATCGATCATCTAAATCAGTCTTTGAAAAAAAATTCGGCACTTGGTCGTTTTTGTCTGAAAAGTCGTTTTTTTTTGATAGCAGTAAATCTCGACGTTTCATGCAATTCTAAGACATTTGACATCAAAAAAAAATTTTTTTTTTTGAAAACCCCAAGTTTTTTTTCGAGATGACACTAGATCTCGACGTTTCATGCAATTTGAAGACATTTGACATCAACAAATTTGTGGGTGATTTTTCGGTTTTCAAAAAACTCAAACTTTGACCGCTGTGCGACACTATTAAATAAAGTCCGATTGAGCTGATATTTTGCATAGAGTAGTTTTTCGAGGGAATCAACATTTTGATTCAAGTTCGCTTTGAAAATTAGAGATGGTAACATCAAAATAAATAAAAAATCAACAATTCACCCACTGGTAACATAGTGTCCTAATTTGGTTCCGAAGTATGAATGATGAATTCAAAGAACTTCTGAATATTGATTTCTCTGTTATTTAGTAATGCTATAGGTTTGTGAGATCTCTGAATAATTCAACTCTATGCCCAACATGAAAATACCTTGGACAGTTTTCGACAAGAAAACAAAAAATGTTCTAGGAAAAGAGAGCATTGAAGTTGCGTAAAGGATGTCGAAAGTTTGTCGAACAAAATAATAACAATGTTGGATGAAATTGAATAAATGTTAGTCTGTGTAAAAAAAATAAGTTTTCGTTTTCCCAAGAATCGGCACGAACTTTCCGGACGACCCAATACGAGCTATTCAGATTTCTTCCTAATTTTTATTTTCATTTTTCTGATTTTTGAAAATTATAGTTAGCAAACCTGCTAAATAGCGTATTCAAAATCATTGCTCTTTTTTTACATAAAATCATAACTCAAAATCCAGATATCTGATTAAAATATGATGTTCGCCAAAGTTGTTGGAACATTAATGGACTTTAAAAAAAAACAATTCACTAACCGTACTCGAGATATAACTAATTTGATATAATTAATATCGTGTTCGTGAAATCGTATAGAAAATTCACTGACATTATTTTAACCATAGAAAATGCCAATATTTCGGGAACACTTGGTCCTAAGACGTTATATATAATTTTTCATGTAGAATCGCATTTAGATTCCACTTAAAAGGTTCCGAAATTGTTGTATTGTACGGTATTGAAATATCAGAAAATTTCACAAATTAATATTTCAATTTTGGTGAGTGAAAAACGGCACCACTGTACTTCGGAAAATTGGAAGGTTTTTCCAGTAAAAATATACAAAAAAATCGAAGGGG
The DNA here is from genome assembly GCF_029784135.1 of Toxorhynchites rutilus septentrionalis. Classification (NCBI taxonomy): domain Eukaryota; kingdom Metazoa; phylum Arthropoda; class Insecta; order Diptera; family Culicidae; genus Toxorhynchites; species Toxorhynchites rutilus. The sequence continues at coordinate 134,002,352 of NC_073746.1, forward strand.
GGTTAGTGGTTCAAAAATATAAAAGTTTTTAAAATTGAATTAAATTTTTGAGATTTTTAAAATACACCCAGGTTTTTTTACGCAGTTTTTTACGAAGTTTTTTTACGCAGATTTTCCAATTAACGCGTTTTTTTACCGTTTTTTACGGTATTTTTTACCAGAGCAATATCAAATCTCTCTCTCAGCTCACATTTCGTCTTCATGCTCCCTTAGAGCATATGACGGTAATCAGTGCTTGCGACGGAACTTAGCGCTTATGACGGAAATTTGTGCCGCACTCCATCTCGATAAAATCTACGTAATTTTAAGTGACCAGGTTTTTTTACGCGGATTTTCCAATGAACGTGGTTTTTTACGCGGATTCTCCAATTATAGCGGATTTTTTTACGCGGGTGTAGTTCATTAATTTTCCAACAGCTTTGTCAAACATCAAGTTTTAATCAGACATCTGGATTTTTAGTAACGATTTTTTGAAAAAAAAAAAAAAAAAAGATCAATGATTTTGAATACGCTCTGGTTATTGGAGGCGATACACATACATCCAAGACACATTTGGATGATATATGATGCATATAACTGGCAAAAATATACACGCAAAAGTGGAGTCAATATACGTATATGTCATATTTTATACACATAAAAAGCCGTATATAACTATATACGAAGCTTTTTACACTGGTATGCGATTTGACCCAGCAATGCTATATAAAATGAATAATATGTGCGTATATGATACTGCATATCGCAATAATAGGATGATCGTTATACCGATATACGACTTAATCCATCAATGAAAAAGAAAATCGTGTTTTCGCATTTTTTACGATTTCGGATACACACGATGCATCCTTTGATTGAAATTTTATACGATTGTAATTTGATACGGATTTATATGCGACCTAGCATATGCAAAAGTTATACGTTCGTGATCACAGGAGTCGCTTTTGTGCTTCAAGAAATCCTTCAATCCTCCAAGATACTTTATGTCTTTACTACATATTTTGTATAAACGAGCATGGTTATCGGTGCTCTGAGAAAGCCAGCTCAGTCTGGCCTACCAATCCTTTCGGTGAAATAAGTGATGCCATTTTGAATAGCTGTCAATAAAGTCAAATGGGATTGCAGATTTTTTTTTAATATAGAAAAATCTGGACAGAATGCGGAAAATCTGAACTATACAAAGGCCGCCTGGATATCTGGATGCTTTACCAAAGTCTAGAGCGGGTTAAGACAGTATTCTAGTCTAGAAATTTGAAAAAAATCAATTTTTTTCTTCATATTTCTGTAGGCATTCAGGCATTCAAAATCCCATTATTTACCGAGTTGGAGACATTTTAGTGTTGCGGTATCTAACCTGGTACGGCCATAACAATGAACTTCAAACGCGTTTTTCTCAAATTCTACTGAACCGATTCATGTCGAATTCATATGAATACAATCTGCATGCATCTCTCTATCGCATGAACCTCTAAAACAATATATTTTGAAAATTTTACTATCTAAAAAAAATTGGGAAACGTAAGAAAAACGTTTGAAACTGCATTTTGTTTGTTAAACGGCAGCTATTTTGTCAAAAAAGAAGTTTTTGGCTTGTCGAGGTTCATGCGATAGCTGCATCTTTACTGATTCAGAATCTGTTCGATTTTTTAGTTTCAGTTAACCAGAAGGGCTGGAATCGTGCACGCCATGGCACTACTTTTTTTTTAAACCCACTCACTTTATAAGCTGTTAACTATTCTAGTCATGAATATTTTTCCACCGCTCAATTTTTGTTTTATTGATGAAAAACGACTGAAATTCGTCTCTCTACACTAGAATACCCACTTAAGCAAGTGAACTTGACCTTATTTTCTCACTAAAGTTCTACAAAATAAATAGATGTAAAATTATATAAATATTAATTTAATTGTAGATTTTTGTTATTATAAATTACTCACAAATACTGGAGCAAGCAATTATTTTCTGAAAAAGTATATAAAAATCGCACGTTGATGATAAAAAAAATCAGTGTTATGAGAATAACATGGTGACTTCCTTTCTATCTCTTGAATTAAATTAGCGAATTGGTGTTCAAATTCCAACAAGTTTCAGAACGCAAATTCCAAATGCACTTCCCAAATTTTTCATCTCATACGAACTTATGCGCGCTCATTTTGTTGAGTTTTTGAAAAGTACAACAATAATAATTTCTACTAAAAATCAAGTTAGACCACGTAACACAACTTTCTTGAAAGTTTCAAACAAGTACTTATATAAATTAATGGGGGTCAATTTTCAGACCTCGTCAACCCTCGAAATCATTTTTCGTTCATGTCGACCCCTGAGTAACCAATTTGAGAACCCCTGGCCTAGAACATAGAATTCTTTTCTATTTTTGGAATACCTTCATTCATATAATGATATAATTTTATTCGTCGTCTCCATCGTCATAAGAATCCATGTAAGCATCAACTTCAAGGACATTGAGTAGTAAGGAGTTTTCACCATATAATGTGGACAGAAAAGAAATTATATTTTATCATCCAGGTGTCCACTACCGCGTGGAATGTGGACAGCCCTCAATCAGGGAAGACTCCCAATAATCCGGACTTGCTAGTAGAGGAGTTTGTGCTGGGGTATAAGTAAAAGAATTATACGGTTATGTCGGTATAAGTAACTGACCATTGAAATTACCATCCATGTGCGGTGGACTTCGCTCACGTTCCTCAGAATACGATGTAGTGCTCTGGATTCGACTGGTGTCATTTCTTAATGTCATTGTTTTGAAAGCATTCCACATATCGTTTATTATAGACATTGCCGGTGTTGCCTTTCCGAACACTCAACCAGTCAACCGTGTCTAGAATGGAAAATTCATACCCAGTCCCTCACTCTTCATCAACTACACACCGCAAGGGACTGGAACGAGATCCACAAGAAAATTTTATTTTACTTCTTCGATTTATTTATCTTATACATTTTATTCAGATATTCCCATCATTGGATCGGTCTGGATGAAGACACGACATTTCGTTTTAACGAATCCACTATTCCTGTCTATCTTACTCCCCACCTCCTCCAGTAGAGCTTGTGTTTGTTCTGATGCTGCTGCTGAATGTTTTCACAATGTTGCCACTGTACCGCTGGAAGGCAATGTGGTAAACATTTGCGAGCTAGAACTGCAGCTCTTTCGTTCACGTTGCCGACTATGGTTCTGTACCTTTTCAAATTTTATCGCAAACTGATAAACCCGTCGATGCGGAATAAAATGCCATTTCCAATAAAATATTCAAATTCAATTTATTCATCCTAGAAAGCGGAATACAAATTTACCTATTACATGCATTCCCGAAGAAGGATTCCCGTTATATTGGCTCAAGGATACTCACCGTTTGTATCGAACGTGTAGCACAAGATTTCGTTGACTCTCAGACGACGAAAAAAAAAAGTTATCGTTTTCAAGAAGTCACCGGTTGCTTTCAAATATCTCATTTCAGCCAATTGGAATGGTATTTGCATCTCAAATCTTCAATTTCAAGGCCTTTCGGCGAATTTATTCGCAACTCGCTTAGTGCGCAATCAAGAGCCCATGATTTCATAAAAAAAAATCAATTGAGTCGTAACGCGAGCGTTTACTACACTTAATCAAGTTCTAGGCGGCCAGAAAATTATCACTTCCAACGATAGAGTGTCTCCATCAGGCGAGAGTCCCGGCTGACAAGTACATTCAATCTCAATATAAATTTATAACACGTGTTTCCCATCCATAAATTCATATTCTCCTTGTGGATGTGACACATTGGTACTTTCGTTTTATTTCCCAGCGCCGCACAAAACTCATCTCGCTCTTGTCGCTCCATTTTAGTCCGGGTCTTTGATTTGATATTGGCCCAAGAGGGGAATTTTTGACTATCCAGTCTTTTCCCAGCCTTCGCCTTACGAGAAGCTCCCTCAGCAGGATGGACCCACCGCAACGAGAGATGCTGCTTCGTCCTGTGGCCACAAATGTACTCTGACATACATATACACTCGCACTCATGAGAATGAGAGATGAAATGTAATAAAATCTCCTCCTTCATGTCAAATAAAATATTTATGTAATTTATTTCATAGAAGGACATACATCGTGGTCCCTGTGGATACGTTCTTATCCGTCGCGTGTCATCTGCTGTGGGTGAGTGGGCGTATATATAGTTGCTGTATGTAGTGAGTTCGACCTCTGTACAACGATTGTGAGCTGGAGCTCGAGTGACATCTGTGGGGTGCTTCCAGCTTTGGATGTGCAAGCCAGTGACAGTGCATTTTATACGGCCGGATGATGCTTTCGAAACATGATGCACAGATTAGGATTGGCACAGTCGTACGGGAAGTGTAGTGGAAAGTTGCACTTTTGAGTCATTACCCTTCTTCTTTGTGGTATGAAACTTCCATCACTTGCTTTATGTTCCATTATGTAGAATGGTGTCTTGCAGGAAACCAGTTGGTTGTTTTTCTATTTGAACTTTGCTTCATAATCCATATAAATAGGGGGTTTTATCCTCTCGAACTTACTGCCCCTAAGTGAAGTCGAATCATGACTACGATTGTAGTATCCCACAGATTTATTGGATGTACACCATCATGCTAAATTTATTTTGACACGCTGGACTACTTCAGTTTTTTAAATACATTCTGAATTTATGTCATATTTTCAAGATTTGCTTTTAAATTATATTTTACAACCTTGTGAAAATTCGCAACTATTATTTCTTAAAACCATGAACAATGATTACGGAGCAAATATATTCCAAAAATATATAAATATATATATATATATATATATATATATATATATATATATATATATATATATATATATATATATATAATATATATAAATATATAGATATATATATATATATATATATATATATATATATATATATATATATATATATATATATATATATATATATATATATATATATATATATATATATATATACACACTGGTGGACATAAGTATTCGTCATGAATTAATTTATCGCATTTGTATTACATACACAGATAGTCTGTGATATAAACTCAACTGTGCAGGTGCAGTAGATTCTGTGAAGTGTACTCAGTAGAAGCAGTAGAAGTTTTCAATTATTTATCCTGCTTTAATAAATTTCAGGAAAGAAAAAGGCCGAGTTCCACATTTTTAATTGGACAGAAGTATTCGTCACGTTGAAAAAAATGTTAATTCATCGATCCCTAAAGATCTGGAAACACTGTAAATGAATGAAACTGACACATTTAATCACTTTTGTATATTTTTAATAAAAATCGGCTGCGTTCGTATAATTTTTATTCCCTGGTAACAAAATGGGCTGGAAAGGTGAGGAAACTACGATGGAGAAAAGGAAAATTGTTTTGAATTTGTTCAAAATGAATAATACAGTTTCCGAAATAACTAGGAGTGTTGGTAGGCCAAGAACAACGGTACAGGATATTATCAATCGTTATAAGAACAGCGATAACTTCGACAAAAAACCTAGGACGGGAAGTCCTTGCAAGTTAACGGATAGAGAAAAGCGAAAAATAATACAAATTATTGAGGATAAACTGAAAACATCTTCGTCAAAAGTGCGAGGAGAGCTGCTGGAGTTCAGTGGGCAAGATGTTCTTTCCAGAACGGTGCGCAGAGTGTTGAATAATGCCCAATATAAAGCCCGTGTTTGTCGTAAGAAGCCTCTTATTAGCAAGGTTAATCAGGCTAAAAGGTTGAACTTTGCGAAAGATTACCAAAATCACCCGATTAGTTTCTGGAACAATGTGTTGTTTTCCGATGAGGGCAAATTCAATGTTTACAAATCAGATGGAAGGGCATTGGTATGGCGAAAACCGGATACTGAGCTGCAGAAGAAAAATGTTCAAGCTACCGTGAAAAAGGAGGTGCATCAGTCATGGTCTGGGGCTGTATGGCAGCATCCGTTGTCGGGGAATTAGTATATGTAGATGGTATCATGAAAAAGGAGTAATATTCAAATATTTTGAAAGAAAATATGAAGAAAAGTGCTGAAAAGTTGGGTATAGAGAGCAATTTCTACTTCTAACAAGACAACGACCCTAAACATACTGCGGAAGCGGTATGCCTCTGGCTGCTATATAATACACCCTATCAGCACAAAACGCAACCCCAATCACCGGATATGAATCCCATAGAGCATTAGTGGGATGTTCTAGATCGACGTGTACGTGAACATCATGTATCATCACAAAAGCAGCTGAAATATATTTTTCGTGAAGAATGGTATAAGATCGAGCCTAAAGTATGCGAGAAGCTGGTACACTCAATGACAAATCGATTGAAAGAGGTCATTGCACAGAAAGGATTAATCACAAGATGTTAAATGTCTAGATAATTTGTTCAGAAATGTTTTTTTGGAGAAATGTTCTAAGTGCCGAATACTTTTGTCCAGCTGAATTTGAAGATAAAGTTATGATTTTTGTAAAATAAGCTAATTGTTTTCATTGTTTTGATTTCCCAATAAAGTAAATTTATAATAAGACTATATTGTTTCACTTGAATAACCTTCGGAAGTAAATTGGAATAATATCGCTTAGTAAAAAAACATTCGTGGTAGATTCATGCATATGCCGAATATTTATGTCCATCAGTGTATATATAAATTACGTCCCGAGGGTTTTCGAAGGGTTTTTTAAAAAAAGAACACGCGATGTAATCACTACTTGGTTGGAACAAGAACTGACTCTAATTTATTTTTCACACGTTTATATATGGGTAGCTAATCTAAATGGAACTTATTGATAAAGCACTTTCTGGGATTCCTAGGTGTTATGTTCGGTTCCCGGAATAAATCGCCACAGAAAACGACTGCAACAGAAACCACCGCTTATAAAATGTGTAGTAGGCTATAAATATTGTGGCGCGGTATTGTATTTCAAAACAAGAATTAACCGGGCAAACGTATCGCCCCAGGCAAACGTAACGCCCCGGGCAGACGTATACCGTCCGACGCTCGCTAGAGCTCGGTCGGACATTGCTAAAGGATCGTATCCTATGTTTCAAACTAACCGGGCAATCAGTGGATCCCAGGTTTGCGTGCGAGACACCGCCGCTTCCGACGGCGGGTCGGCGGTGGACTCGGATTGCGTCATCTTGGCGGCATGGGCCGCCTCGATTCCTTATCCTCGCCAAATGGGGACTTCGTCCCCATTACATTGTCCTCAGAATAAATTTCGAAAAACGAGAACAAGAGAATAAATTTATAATAGAAATGTGAGGCACATGATGTTTTTCCCGCGCCAAATATTTCTAGCCTACTACACTTTTTCTAAGCGGTTGTTTCTGTTGCAGTTGTTTACTGTGGCGATTTATTCCGGTCACCGTTATGTTCGGCTCGCCGTCGCTCGTGTATGTCGAGTCTGCATTCTTGGTGCCGGTGCTGGTTCTGGCGTCGGGTTACGGAGTGCAGAATTGTGTGTCTGTTGACTTGTTGCCTGATTCTAACGATGCCAATGATGTCGCTATCTGTTGTTGTTGTTGTTGTATTTGCTCGAGCCTTTGCGATATGTGTTGTTCCTGGGATTTAGGGTTGAAGTCGGTTGACTCGGTAACTTATATATATATTTTTTTTTTAAGTTAGTTCTTCTGTTAGTGGTCTTGATGTCATTTTTTAGCGCGATTTGTCATTTAGATTATTTACAGGGCCATTGAGAACAAGTGTACTTTCCTTTTTTGCTCGGCGATTTTTGATATGAATAATTCCATTGGACAAAGACTTTGTGTGAAATTTTGTGTTGAAAACAAAATTACTTGCGCCGAAACGTTGAAAATGTTGCAGTAAAAATGTGTAAAAATATAAAAGGAATGGTAGTTTGTGAGAGCTAACCCGTGAATTTAATATCCCTTATTTAGGTTGATGTTTTGGGAATGAGAAAATTCACAGCATGACTTGTGCCAAAAGACATGCTAGAATGGTCAAATTCTGATCCCACGTTCATCAATGCATAATTACTGGTGACAAGGCAGGTATCACCAGAGATGCCAACCTTTCTGTTTTTTTCAGGATTTCTCAGACTTTTTGGATCGTATCTTAACAAACACTTAATTTTGCCTGATTTTTCTGAAATGATTCCGTTTTTTCCTGATGTTTTAGCATTTCACTTTATCACAATAAAAATTATCCGTGATAAATATACCGGGATTCCTGTCAAAATTTAACTGGTTGAAAATGGGATCCTACATAAAAAAGCTCTCCGGTTCTCACTTGTATAATGAATGCTTTTTCTATCGTTTATTATTCATTTTGAAGCGATTCATGTCATCGAAGGTATATTGTCGACATTTATTGAAATATGAAGTTGACGTGAAAGATTCTCTATTAGATTGGCACGATTGGCTGTTTCAAATTATAATATTTTGAAGGAAAATAATTACTTGATGTTTTCGAATGCCTAGAACACGAAGTGTATTAATTCCACCTGAAAATCTTCTATGATTGTTGTTTCACAATTACAGAAAATGAAGCTCAATGTCGTCAACATCAATTGAACAAACATTGAGGGCAATTTTGTGAAAACTTTTGTTAACACTTTGGATTTCAATTAGGGACTAACTCAGGCAAGCCAGAGTAACCTATTTTATTGGAACGAACTACAGCGTCAGCATCCGTGTGTGGTGGCTCGCGGGTTTCGGATTGCACCTCTCGCGCGTGCGGTTCATCTTGAGATATGCTGCATGCGCGTCTCGCTGGTTTCGGGTTGCGTTTCTTGATTATGCTGCTATGCTGCAGGGGCGTGATCCCGTCGTAACGTATATACACACACATATATATATATATATATATATATATATATATATATATATATATATATATATATATATATATATATATATATATATATATATATATATATATATATATATATATATATATATATATATATATATATATGTATGTATATATATATTTAGTTTACGTAAATCGATATGGACTGTGAATTCCACACAAATACCTTCAATGAATTGCATTCTAATCAGCGAACCAGACGAGTGTCGAAAATGAATCATTCACAACAAGTTCGAGCGACAACAAACTTAATGTATGCGAGATAAACAACCTGACCCCAAAAAAAAATTATACTCTGTGTTTGGTGCGATTGGAAAAGAATTCTATATTATAAGCTTCTACCAAGTAACCAGTCAATAAATTCCCACAAGTGCTGCAAGCAACTGGAAAAATCAAAGGCAGTGATCCTGGACAAATTTTGTGAATTATTCTACATGATAGGCGTCGCCTTTTCATCACTACTACTGTCATTGTGCGTCTTTTTCAATATATGTCAAAAAGTTGTAGCGTAAACAACATAGGGCCTGATCACGAACGTCACTTCACGGTTAAAGCGAAAAGGATCGTATGCAATTTGTATGCATTTTATTCCGTTTTCACCGTGAAGTGATGTTCGTAATCAGGCCCATAGTTTTTTGCCACTTCGAATATGTCGAATCTCGTACCAACGAGAGAGTTTTTGCGGGGAGTGTTGCTTCATTACTTCAATATGAAAAAAAAAGCTGCGGAAAGTCATCGCATATTTGAGGAAGAACGTGTCAGACGTGGTTTGCACGGTTTAAAAGTGCACTATCAAAATTCTATCAAAGTTCTAAAAAAGCACTATCAAAATTCTGTTTTTGGCACATTTTTTAAATCGAGGCAAAAAATTTAATTAATTTTTTGTTCGTCAAAGTTACAAATTATCCTTGTGCAAAATTTATTGGAGTTTCATAACTGCCAAAACATTTGAACGATACAAAGTCTGCAGTCTACGGGGACTTCAAGACCATTGTTCCACGAATTTCATCAGTAATGGCCATCGAGATATCATCTAATTGACAACCGTAACTCATCACTTTCGTGTTACCGATCCAATACACCAGTGCCTGGTGCTGCATTCAGTTTGTCGAGAAAAGTCATCGACAAAATGAGGACAAAAATATCGGCATCGTGAAAACAAAAAAAAGCGCTTTTCAGGGCCACCAAACCGATGAATTACGATGAATTCTAAAGTGATATCAGAATGATAAAGTAAAATATATAAACTGATTTTGGTTTGCTTGGGGAGAGATAAGGCGATTTGACGCTGATAAATATCGCCTTCAATTGCACCTACCTTTACCAATGAGTCAGCCCTCTCATTACCCGGAATTGAGCAATGAGAAGAGACCCAGACAAAGGTAATGACATAACAGCGTCTGGATAAAGCACTCAAAATTTCTCGTATTCTCTCAAGGAAGTGCGGTGAGTGCTTTTCCCGCCTCACTGAACGGATAGCTTCGACAGAGCTAAGACTATCCGTTACAATGTAATAGTGTTCAACAGGTCGTGAGGCGACGCTGTCCACCGCCCAGTGTATCTCTCAGGTACGTTAATAAAATACATTGAATTAAGAAAGGGAATGGATTTTTTGGGCGGTCATCGCCTTGGCGTTCCATTCCCCGGTATGTCATTTCCAGCAGCATGAACATCAAAAACACATTCGTTCACATCATTTTATTCGATTCTGTCAATCTCATTCGATCAATTTTGTAGATCGTTAAAACACACACAGAATAATTTATATGGATGAACAACGTTTGCCGGGCCAGTTAGTATTTCATAAAAATGTCTGATAATTCCAAAAAATAAATATGCACCGAAAAATACCCCCGAATTGCATGTACAGTGGTAGACATTTGTTTAGCCGAGACCTATTTTTCCTCAATATTTAAAAAAAATAAGTCAATTCTTTGTACAGTTTTGCTCATAAAAGACGATTGTTGTTTATTTTTATCGAATTCATTCAAAAAAAAGTATAAATTCACTTTTTGTTTTCTAAGTAATTCAAATATGTGGAATCAGGGTAGACATTGGTTCAGCCGCATCCTAAAATTTCAATAAAAGAAAATTTGTGCGGCAAATCGAGTCCAATCGGTAGCTAATATTTAATATGTCCACCTCCATTTCGGATCACTTTGAAAACTCGATTTGGCATCGAGTCAGACAGCTTTTAAAGTGTTGCCATATTGATTATAGTCCAACATTCCTGAATTACTGCCTTGAGACTGTAAATGTTGTCAAATTGTCATCCGTTTGCATAGACCATCTCGGCCAAAATTCTCCATAGGTTCTCTATGGGATTGCAATCGACTGCCAGCAGGTCATTCATGAAGCGGGATGTCCTTCTCGGCAAACCATGCCTTCGATTGCTTGGAAACGTGGATCTATGCATAATCCTGCTGAAAAAACGACATCCTCGGTAGCGTTATTCTCAATATGACCAATCAAAACGTCCTCCAGTAATCGAAGATACTTTTCGGAGTTCATTTGGGTGAAAATGAAACAAATGAGAAGCTTGCTGTGATAGGAAACGGCTCCCCACACTGTCAAACTTCCACCCCCAAAGTTTCGCTTCGATCTCACGACATACCGTTGACTTAAATTGTTCCGAAAGCAACTGTAACAGTCCGGACCATCCAAATTGAACTTTTTTCGCCGGAAAATACAATATTTCTTCATTCTAGTTTACATTCCATGTATTGCCGGGCGAAAATGAGATGGTTCTGCTCATGGGTGGCGGTCAGTTTCGGCGTCCCTTGAGGTTTCTTCCACATGATGTTTGGTGACTCATTCAATATGCGCGCAATATGCCTCTTCGTTACTGGAACAACCGATTCTGCCCTAATGTATGAGCAGGACATCGTTTCCTGATTGCTTCGTGTCTTATTCGACTTTTAAGACGCAAAGTAACTTTGGTGTTCCCATTTGTTGGTCGTTATATCCCATATTTCTGGCACTATTTAAAGAAATTCCGTGCCACTTTCTCAGATAGACTAATTTTTGTTACGATCGAGCGATTAGAAAACTTTTGTTCACTGAATATCTTTCGCCATTCCTTTAAATTCTACGTAAATCACTAATCTGACCAACTTCTTACGTTGAACATCTAATATTTATCTTGTAAATTGAATATTCCCAAGTATTTTTTCAAAAAATACAGATAAAGGCTTGGGAAAAAACGACGTTTGAATGTTTATAACCACCGATGCCGCCTTGCGTGTGTGATTGTGACGCACGTCCTTTCAATAAAAGTGACTTAAATATACTATCACTACAGCAAATAAGTATCCCGATAAAAAGAACATTCCTAGTTGTTTTGTAAGTGTTTCAAGTTTTTTTTCAAGTGCGGCTAAACGAATGTCTATCACTGTATTTGCAAAGCGGATTCCCCCAGGCACATTGATTTTGAAGTCCATGTTAGGAAAAAAGCTCGGTGGGAACAAAAATACCCCCAACTTGCATGTATATTTGCAGAATGGATTTCCACAGGTACATCGATTTTGAAGTATGTGTTGGGGAAACCGTAAATCGGTCCAAACAAAACTTGACAGTTAGGGCGCCCAACATAAGAACTACCGATGTTTGATGCATACCTAATTCTACCGCACATATAAAGTGTTATATTAAATGTTGTTTTTGTCAAATCACATTATTTTATTAACATAAACTAAGTCAAAAATACAACAAAAGCGCTTATCTCTGCAGCACTTATATTCATTGGAAAGTTTTTCTGCCAATTGAAACAAGAATTGATTCCTGGTTATTTTCCCACCACAAGTCTCTTTGTATAAAATCCACGAATTGATTGCTGCCAAGTCCAACATATTGTAGAATTCTTGCAATGGCCATCTACGAGACCCTGCTTTTACGCTATATTAGCATGCCATCTGGTCAACTACATCTACTCCAAACTTGGTTTTATTGTAAAACGATACAATTTCTGGTATTTTTTTTTCTATTGGAATCTATTTTTACGGATCTATGCTTAGAGCTAAGAAGCAGTACTTTTTGCGAGGTTTACTTTTATAAATTGTCAGAATAATATTATCTGATTTGTAGAGTGAAGAGCCATGTTATCTTTCACCACTTTAGCTGTTCCTGAAAATTCTATTTTATTTGATCGCATAGTTCCAACAAGACTTTTTTTTGCGAATTCCATATTTGTAAAAAAATATCTGTAGTGATATTTCTTCCACAGTTCACATAATTGCTTGGTAGATTCGATACTACAAAATCGCTCAATGGTACCCCTGATGGTCTCAGTCCATCTTTACCTATGTAGGGGAAGCCATTTATAAGGTATTAACTCTTCACGTTTACAGCTAACCAAAATTTGATTCCAAACTTGTCCGATTTATTTGGCATATACTGCAGAAATCTGCATCTTGCCTTTGTAGGAAACAGTTGCTCGTCTATTGTTTTATTTTGATCAGGTTTGTGACAAGCTTGTCTGTTCTCAATGAATGATTTCCACGTGTCAGAAACTAATCCAAATTTATCAGTTTGTAATCGAGCATTCCGTTCGCTTTTTTTTTTTGTTGAAACGAATGAATCTCATGATTTCTGAAAATCGATTTCTGCACATCGTTTCGTGAAAAAGGAAGGTCCCCATTTTTTGGACACAAAAATACACGTTGTTGTTTCACCAAGCAGTGGACTGTATTTTGCTGCGATCATGTTTGTGCGTGTTCGAACCAAACTTTTCCACAGCCGCCCATGCGGCTGACACGCAAGGTCAACGAATATGGCAATCTCAACCAAAGTAGCAGTTATGCTACTTAGGAGAGAATGCGTTTCCACGGAAATGATTCCGAGCGGCCCAGTGCCGCGTGCGATGCGAAGCAAATGGAAAATTCCATTCGCTTCTTTGGTCCTGTTAAGGACCAATCCAAAACCAAACCACACCACAGACCGAATGAGGGATTAATCGGTTGATAGCAAATAAATAACTTATTCCTTTGTACACATTTTATTTACACCAAATTTACAATATTTAACAAGTTCAAACATTCTTTTTAGTTTCTTGCTTCAAATAACTTTAGCAGACCAAAATAAGCTTCCTTCCAAGTTAGCGGTTGAAATAGAAGTCTTCCTCCCTGCACGCAGTGCAATTTGCTTGCGCTCGCAATGCACTCTCCCACGGGTGGGGCGTATGTTGGTGTTTGTGTCCTCGCGATCGTCCTTTCGTTGCGTTCCTTCCTCTGCCATCCTGTCGGTCGTACTTTCAGTGCGCTGCGCTGAGCGGTGGACTGAACACACGTTATAACAATGAAATAAAATTCCCATTTTTTTAATCTCTTGGTTTTGCAAACTCAAAGAGAAAAGAGTCTGTCTTTTATTCTCAGTTAGACTCCTATTCAATATCATCCTGTGGAGAAGCCTTATTTACTCTTTTATAACAATTTTGTTATCATTTTTGTTATGAGTGATCATACTTTCTATACTGTTTACAGTCTAAATTTCCTAACTACTCCAAATTCCAAACATATCGGACAACTATTGTGCGCATACTGCACAAAATTGCATGTCTAATTGAATGCAAATACGTATTGATGTCCACCATTCCATGGAGGATGCATAGATTGTTATAAACTTTGAAATTGGCAGATCCGTCGATTTGACGGGTCACGGTGGTACTGATTATGGAAGTTAAAGCCGATAAACAGAAATTGAATATGAATAAAAAACTATCCTTACATCTCATGAAAAGTCATGTTAGAACAACACATAAAAATTTTATAAAATTTTTGACCATGAAATTTGAAATCCGTCAAATTAACGGTTTCGGTAGTTCTAGTGTTAAATAACGCTTGACATTTTACAGTTATTCAATTGTTTGTCTCATGAAAAATAATATTTTATTAATTGTGATAGACGCGTAGAAATATTTCCTATCAATTGATTCAAACATCTTTCCGATCTGTTAAGAACACGAATCGGCAGAACAAATGTATTGGAAAAAAGAAAGTTCTTCCAGTTTTCATGAATTTAAACCGTTTGGAGATTAGCGAATTGTAATGTATAGCATATCAAACAAATCTTAGAGAATTTGCGATTTGAATGGTATGCAAATCATGAGAATTCGTTCATAGTGAAAATAGTTATTAACGTTAACTTTATTTCATAAAAACGTGACCTGTATTCCAATTTGGCACCCTTCCCGAAAGACGTAGTTCTACGTCAAAAAAAAAGTTCACAAGTCCTCATCTGAACATAGATTATCTCAAAAAGATGCCAGAATGTCGTTAACAGGTATGGCTGTTGCATATAAATTTATTTGTTACGCCGTCATGTTCACTCTAGCGGAAAATAACCAGGAAGAACCAAGAACAGTGTCACAGTAATGAGCGACATCTGCTGTTAGAATCATTCTTTCAACACTTTCCCATGATGCCGCAGACTTCCCGCGCTGGAAACTCAACATCTGACCTCAATATACACCGATTCATCGCAGATGCGCTATTGTACCCATTAAATCTTCCTTCCAGCACCCGAAGGAACTCATGTTTCCCGGGGACCTTTCCCACAACAGGGAAGAAGATTATTTGCATTTTTCGCAATTGTTCTTTCAAGTACTATTACTCGCACCCGGTTCTACAGCCTCCTCTCCGGAACGTTTGCTCCGCTGAAGGACTGCTCGTGACGCTGTTGCACTTATCAGAAACATAAGAAACGGAGATGTTTTTCTTTCCTCTCGCGCCTCGGGATCGAACCGTTCGGGTGAGTATGTTCGAGACAAGGGGGACAAAATCGACGTCATTTTGCAGATTCAACTCGCTGCTTCCTCTCATCCTTCTTTCGCAAACAATTCGCACTTCGTACAACGTCAGAACATGGCGTTGAAATTTGCGGTACAGGTGGAGATGGAAGAAGGAAGTATACACTGTTTTCCATACGAACGAAATGCATCCGAACGGGGCGGAAAAGCTTCAACAACTCGGTTGAATGACCAGGTACAATGTACAATTTCACAACGCTTCCTGTTATGCACCGGGGAAGAACCTTTCGATCTGGAATGCGTCATCTACCATTCTGGAACTGTGAGTGAAACTATCAACGCGATGGTTAAATTTAGTGCGACTTCTAGCGACGGCATTTGTCTGCCGGAACAAAAAGCAAATGTTTCGCCACATTGTTGCCACGATTCAAAGTTACATTTCCGAATGATGGATCTCAACCCCCAATACGTGCAACGGTTGAGTACCCATCATGTGGTGCTACGCGGGGATCTTTCTGGGAAGTGAAGGATTCGCGAGATGTGAGCGGAATTTTTCAAAGAAGAAGTGTAGATAAAGTATTAAATGCGCTTATAGACACTTCCAACTTGTGTACTAGCTTGGTTCAACTCTTTTGTTTCTTCGAGAGTAGACCATCTCTGGATTATTCACTGAGGGAAGGTTAACTGGCGATGAAGTGATACATTTGGTACACTTTATACTTTGTTCGACGCGATGGGGTCTTCTTCAAACGTGTATGATGGATCACTCCAAGGTGAATTGATCAGTATAGTTCTAAGTGCCCAGAAACCCATAAAGCGTTGATTCACATATGTACATTGTACTAATCTTTACAACTGCGCTATATGTTTCGACAGATGCGAATATGTCCCATTGAATATTAGATACCTACATTAGTGTCCAAAATGTGCGACGAAATGGTAGTAAAATAAATCATACACGCTCACCAAAATTCCCAGTAATTTCGCTACGAACCTAGTCTTAAAATCCACCGCTCTTCGAAATAAATTTATTCCAACACCACCTGGCTTCGTCGTTGGTTTTTAATATTCAAATAAGCGCTCCTCCGATGAGGTTTACAATATTTGGTGAGTCTGTTACGTCGACGAAGAGACACTTCCGAATATTTATCCAACCCAGAGCGTCTTTCCCCCTGTACACACGCACTTTCTGGGGGGGGGGGCATGGGCAACGCTACGCACCGTTGCTAGCCATGCAAACGAATATTTGAACAAGGTGAGATTATTAGAAATTATCTACAAATGGCAGGAAAATTGTGCTCCTCGTCGAATATATTAGCATCACCATTAGGTTCCCTCCCCCAAAATTCGTTTGGCCGCTTAATGGATTTTGTGTTTTTGCTTTACACTGAAAGTCTGGGTTTTTTTCTCCTGGGTTTCTTGTCCTCCACATCTGTGTTCGGGGTGCGTTGCTCTCCAAGAAGCAAAGAATTGTATATCCGAAACAACACAAGCAGCACAAGTTTCGCCATGCGCCGTACTTATTACCCCTTTTCGGGGGTGCGATAATGATTCTAACCACTGTTCAAGTGCCTTGGGTGGTGTTTTAAATTTTTGTTCGTTTTCCGGGCTGCAGATTGCCTGGTCCTTGGAACGTAAAGGTACCATCGGGAATCGTTTCATTCTTTTCAGAGACGCATTTGTTTCTGAGAAGTGAAATTGATGAGTTATTTGAGCTTTCAATGCGACTGTCGATATTACACTGACATGGTGAATATGTACATCGAGTGTTTTTGAGAGTTATGGCACAAATTGTGCCATAAGCTTGTAGCAACTACTTCAAGCGAGTACAATACTTAAGTACTTCATCAAATCGTCGGGAATTCCTTCGGGATTCTTATTTCTGTGATCACTCACGCGTCGTGGGGTGAGAATTCTGAGTCTGGAGGATCAGCGTTTACAGTTTAAAAAAAAACTATCGCCAAAATCAGCGATTTAAAGTATATTTTGTTGCCTATCCACCCTATTCGCCAGATTTGATTCTCTTCTGACTTCAGGTATAACAAAAAAAGTCATGTGTGAAAAACAATTTTCATTGAAGCTCAATAGCAACAGTGGAAGAGAAAGTCTTCAGATTTGAAATCCATAAATTTGAAGACCACTAAAAAAATTGTACTGTAATTCAGAGAGAGGTTGTCAGCTTGTAGACAACCCGTAGTTCGGTAATCGTAAGCGGTCCGCTCAGGACAATCTACGAAATGCATATCTCACGAACAGTGCATATCTCAGATTCAACTCTTTCGACGCATATGTTCCAGTGAGCCGAATCATAATCTAAAACAGAGCGAGTCAGGGAGCAGTAGAAGGATTTAAGGCAGTAAGAAAAATAAAGAAAATGATTATGATGGTCCCACCTTATTTGCCTACAAAGGTTTGAGCAGGACGAGTTTTCTTATTGATAATAATTGAATTGTATTGTATTTCATTATTATATTAGGCTGTCAAAAAAGTCCTGCGGTATTTTTTTTTGAATTTTCATTTGTTCATAAAGTTAGTTACAATCATCTGTTTCAAGTCAAATATGCGCCGTTTTGTTCGATGACTTGTTCCCAACGAGATGCCAACTTCATAATACCCCTGTTATAGAAGCTCGCTTCCTTATTGGCAAAAAAACTCGGATAGCCAATTTTCACAGGCGTCTTTTGTGGCTATCTTCTGACTACCTAGCTCGTTCGCCATGGACAAAAACAGGTGGTAGTCACTTGGTGCAAGGTCCGGACTATACGGCGGATGCAAAAGAACCTCCCATCCGAGCTCCCGGAGCTTCTGGCGCGTCACCAAAGAAGTGTGTGGCCTGGCGTTGTCCTGATGGAAGACAATGCGGCCTCTGTTTATCAAAGATGACCTCTTCTTCATGAATGCTACCTTCAAGCGGTCCAGTTGTTGGCAGTACAGGTTCGAATTGAGCGTTTGGCCATAGGGAAGCAGCTCATAATAGATTATTCCTTGACAATCCCACCAAACACACAGCAGAACCTTCCTGACCGTTAATGAAGGCTTGGCCACCGTCTGAGCCACTTCAGCGGGCTTCGACCACGACCGTTTGCGCTTCACGTTGTCGTAAGTGACCCACTTTTCATCGCTAGTCACCATCCGCTTCAGAAACGGGTCGATTTTGTTGCGATTAGGCAGCGATTCACATGCGTCGATACGGTCAAAGATGTTTTTTTGCGTCAACGTGTGTGGCACCCATACATCGAGCTTCTTTGTGAATCCAAGCTTCTTCAAATGGTTAATAACGGTTTGATGACTTATCCCCAGCTCTTGGCCGATGCTACGGCTGCTACTATGCCGGTCTTTCTCGGCTAATTTAGTGGTTTTGTCGCAATTTTCGACGACAGGCCTTCCGGAGCGTGGCGCATCTTCGACGACCTCTACACCAGAACGAAAACGTTGAAACCATCGTTGTGCGGTGGAAATGGAAACTGTATCGGGTCCATAAACTGCACAAATTTTATTGGCAGCTTGAGATGCATTTTTGCCTTTGTCATAGTAGTACTGTAAGATATGTCGGATTTTCTCTTTATTTTGCTCCATATTTGCGACACTATAACTCACGAACGACTTAACCAAACAAAACATTGTCAAGGACTATATTATAGCGCGCAAAAACACACTTCCAACAAGCTATAGTATGACTCGATACAATGAATACAACTAGAACTACGCGCTTACAACGACACCTCGCGGAAATACCGCAGGACTTTTTTGACAGCCTAATATCATACTAATCAGTGAGCCCACTAAATTGAAAAGAAAATGGACTGGTTATCCCGCAGACATAGATTACTAATTGACAGAACTTGCCTTGAATTTACAAAGGAATTTCCGCTTCACTGGATACCCGACAACGGTCTGTTAATCCTTTTCGAGACCAGACAGTTGAGCAAACCTAATCCTAATTCCAGCCGATACTTCAGGCCCTACAGTCAATCTGGGGTATATACGTGTCAACCTGAATATGCAATGAGATCTGCCACAACAAAATTTGTTATAATTATTTGTTGAGAAGATGGATTTATAAGTATTCCGGTTGAGCCATCCCTAGATTATCTCAAGTTTCCACATCAAACCCATCTGAATACTTTAATTTTTTTCTTCAAAAAAAAATTGCTTTTGCCTATGTGCTATCTAGAGTTGTCTATGTTTGTCAATGCGCGCGGGCTCAAGCTATTGAACATTTCACAAATATTGTTTAAGTTAAGGTTTACAGCGAGAGGAAAAAATATTTTAAAAAACAAATAATAACCATTATCATTATAGTCTACAGCAAGGGTTTTCAAATGGTGCTCCGCGGGAAATAAGTGCTCCGCGAAGTTATAGCAAATGCTCCCACTTGAAAACCCCTCCTAATTTCACTGGACGTATAGTGATTCATCTGGTTCATTCTGGGTCAGATGTTGTGTATCTGCGAAGTGTAACTGAAATAGAGTGGTTTCCAGTTGGGTCATGTCAATGCAAATAGGATTTGTTTTATTGATTAAAAAATGCAGGTGCTCCGTTATTCTTTTTTTGCTATAAAAAGTACTCGGTAATTGGCTTTATCGGGCGGCGAAGGCCGCTCGGCGTAATGTGGATGCGTCTTAAAGGCCGACTCAATGTGGACGTACCGCCCGGGCCTGCCGACGTGCCCAAAACCGACTCAAAACAAACCGAACCCAACCCGAAACAAGTGGGTCCGGTTCGAGAAAGTCAAACCAAAACAAAACGAAGTGAAGTGGCGTTGACGACATTGTGCTTCGTGTATTCGTGACGGCTTCGTACATCCGATGCGGCTTCGGCTTCGTGCAACTGATGTGGCGTCCACATTACATAACGTACCGAATATGCCGCCTGGTACAGGCCAATCGGCATCATTCGGCATAATGTGGACGCGCCTTTAGATATCATGTCATGCAAAAACTTAGAGCATTTGATGGGAGGAGAGGAATGATTTCAGAAGTGGATAATTGAGACGCGAATGTGCTTTTTTCGCACTGAAATGCATATAAACCATCGAAAAAAAACTAAATGGACGATAACTTCGTCAAATATGCTTATTTTCATACACCGCACAAAAAAAAAACACACAAAAACAGGTTTTCTTGTATTCTGGGTCAAAAATCTAAATCATACTTCAAAACCTTTTTGCAAATATTACGGAATTTTCGAAGGCTTATTGCAGTTTTTGCTGCATTTGGTAATGTGTTATACAGGCGATATCCTTTATGAAAAAGTGAGTTTTGGGTACATGACGTTCGGAAGTTCGTGGTTCTGAGGTCACTTGCTTGTCTTGAATTATATCGGTGCATATTAGAGTACCAATGAAAATAAAAGGAAATGAAGGAAATCGGGGTTTTGCAAAAAAAAATTGTTGCCGAATGTCATCTCAAAAATTTTTTTTGTCAAAAATCGGTGCTCATAAAAATAGTTATTTCGATTCATTTCATTCGGAACTTGCTACGAAATGTAAAATCGGACTTCATTTACTGGCTTTGGATCATATCTCAAAAACGAAAAAATAGCATCTCTGATATCGAGATATGTTATGTAAAAAATCCTAAGCTTTTCAGAAAAAAATATTAAAAAATAACGCGCCCTCTATCTTTAACCCAGAAAACTATGAAAATCAGACTCAATCAATAATTACAAAAACCAAAATATTTTCCTTAAAGTAATATTTTTTCATAGAAAACTAACTCTTAAGCTTCTGTTTCATATGCCGATCATCTGAATCGGTCTGGTAGTTCAGAAGTTATGACTTGTAGTAATGGAAAAAAGGTGAAATTTTCGAACCATCGGTTAATTTGGAAAATCATATCTTTAAACCGAAAAAAATAGCATCTCTGATATCGACATATGTTTTAAATAAATATCGAACTAACATTCCTTCCCTTTCCTTAGCAGTTGCAAGGACGTGGCCAGGACAATTCTTAACTGTTGGAGAAAGCACACCTTCATCTAAGAGATAATACTAATCATCAGCAACGGATGGAGGCTAGCTTTTAACTGAACAGTTCTGAATTCGTACCACCTACGATATTGTGTAACTTGTTCAATGCTAATGCTAATGCTAATCTCTGATATCGACATATGTTATGTAAAAAATCTTCAACTTTCAAGAGAAAATATAAAAAAATACAGCGCCCTCTAATCCAAAGTCATGAAAACAACAAAAAACGACTACACTCAATAATTACGGAAACAAAATCAATTTTTTTTGCTGGTTCAATTTTTCTTAATAAAAGGCTATCTCATTGGCTTCAGTTTGATATGTCGATCATCTAAAACAGTTCAATGGTCCAAAAGTCATGAATTTGAAAAAAAAGTCATTTTTGGGAAAAGTGGAAAAAAATTATTTTTAGAACCACTCTAAAATGGAAATGATCACCCTATTGAAAAAAAAATAGGTTTAATGTTTTGTGATAAAGAACAAAACTACAAATTTTCACGAAAATCTGAGAACCACTCTATCGGTTTGGTATGGAATGGCTGTATAATTACCTTTCATGGGAAATTTATCAAACTCAATTATCTGTCTTAGTTTTTCTTATTACCATCCGTAAATAGTCCATTTTTTCAAATGCGAACGTTATGAGGTGAAATGGAAGTATGAAAACTGAAATTGTATTAAATATTGAAAGATTTTGAATACTTATAACTTTACCATTTTCTGCTATATTGCATAGATGTTTGTATCAGTCAATTGGAAATATTTCTATGCTACAAACTATCGTAGACCTTGAAACGTCAAGCATTATCTAAACCCGCAAAATTCCCCGTTTTGATTGGTTCATTTTTGCCCCCCCCAGTACATCATCTAGAACAGGGATTTTCACATTTGTTTTATGGCAAAGCAGTTTTTATAGCAAAATTATTTGACGGAGCACTTGTATTTTTTAATCAACAAAACAAATCCTATTTGCATTAACTGGGATAACTGGGAACAACTCTATTACGGTTGCGCTTGACAGTTACACGACTTCTGACCCGGAGTAAACAAAATAAATTATTATATTCCCAGTGAAATTAAATTTAAGATTTCTTTTTAAAGTGGGTTTTCAAGTGGGAGCATGTGCTACCACTTTGCGGAGCACAAATTTCCCGCGGATCACCGTTTGAAAACCCCTGGTCTAGAAGGCGCAAGTAAAGGAGCACCGAAGCACGACTTGGATACGTCATGCATCATTCTACCCAAGAGAAGAACAGTAAAAGAAGCGGCTCAATAAATGCTTCCTGAGGGAATTCTTCATGGCTTGTCATCGTGCAGAACGAACATGTAGATTTTTTGACGTAGAACTACGCCTTTAAGTAAGGGTGTCAAATATTGCTGCCGTATTGATGGTCACCTTATGATCGATGAGTTTAATGAATTTTGAGCCACCCTGCACTTCAATGGGTCTGTCGCATGTCAAAATATAAATAAAAACAGAAATCACGCTCTTGATAGCCATTCGGGCGTAGTTCTGTGCACATCGTATCTAAGAAATTTTTCGTGAAATTTAGTTTATTCAATTTGATATCTTGGACCAAAAATTATTTTGGACGACTGTTCACATATTCTAGGAAAGATTACTTTCATGTTTGGGGGCAAAGTGGTCAGTGGTGGATAATGACTTAAAATGTTCTGTTTACTGAAGCTGATATACCTTTTTACATTCTGCTCTTAAAATGGTTCCTTTTGTGGTTTTGACCCAGGAAAAATATGCCACCCCAACTAAACCAAGCCTCATTATGCGAAACGGCATGTGTTTCTTACTACGTTTTTGTATGCATGAGAAAATTTAAATTACAACTCTAGGTGAATAGGCCAAGATTATTTTATACATGTCCAAACTATTTCAACAATGAAGCAAACAAATTTGGACGTAAAAACGCATGAATCTATCCCATTTAGCATGATATATGCGAGTGACCACTTTGCCCCCACTAGGCTCCCGGTTCAAAAAAAAATTTGATTTTTCAACTTTTTTTCTAATCACGAAAAATGTACTATTTTGAATTTTTATAGGTAAAGTCGCTTGCTATCTTGAACAGCAATGAGCTGAACTACAATATTCTTCCAAAAACGGGGATTGAAGCGGTATGTGGGCGCCGAAAATGGGCATAATCCTTAGGGTGGCCACTATGTCCCCACTTCCGCTATCTTTCTTCGATTTCATTTCTTTAGGATGCTTCATTGTGGTTCAGTATTTCTCAACTGGCCGCAGTACCGATGTGTTCGGGGGGATTGAGATGCTTTGGCATGAAATTGATGTTTTATGTTTTTTTAAGGTATGCTCCAAGGTGCGCCTGCCTGACTACTGTACCGGTAGTCACACTTCGCACAAACACAAGCAAGCTTGCCAAACCATGTATTTTTTTGGCAAACTTCGACATCTTCTACTTCCGAATGTTCTAAGGAACATTAAACTTAAAAAAAATTGGAGCCCCGGAAGCTGCTGGAAGTCTGCTGTGACATACGTTTCGTCATCTTTATTTTATTTTTTTTATTATTTTTTTTTATATATACATTCATCGGACTTAACATGGTCTACAGGAAAGAAAAACTACAAATATACATGTGGGCAACAAACACTACGTTGAAACATAAACAATTAAGAGATTCATCATTTTTAAGCCGCTTAAATTATCTAGTTGAGCTAAGCAACTGGAGCACTTTCAGTTTGATGACAGATGAGGACTCATTGAATTCAAATGAATGGTAAAACTCATTAAATGCTGAACACATGGATTGAAACGGTGAATTTTTTGTGAAATCCGAACGGTTCCGTGGCATACGCAGGAATCCGCTGCGCTGGCGAAGATTACGGGGTAACACGTTTGCTTGCAACGATTCCAGTAATATTGGGCTGTCCACTTCAGATGTAAGAATTTTAGCTGCCAAAACAGCTTTTGCCACTTTTATCCTTTTCTCGAGAGTAGTCAGTCCAAGTAACTGACAGCGAGCTTCGTAAGGCGGTAGATTCTGCGGATTATTCCAAGGTAACTCTCTAAGGGCGTACCGAATGAATTTACGTTGAATGGCTTCTATTCGATTCGTCCAGTTGCTGTGGTACGGTGACCACACGATTGAAGCAATTTCCAAATGAGAACGAACGTGCGCGCAATATAAAGAGCGAAGGCAATGCGGATTATCAAACTCTCTCGCAATCTTGAACATAAATCCAAGTTGTCTATTCGCTTTGTCGATTACGGCAGACTGGTGGTTTCGAAATGTCAATCTGGAATCAATCAGGACGCCTAAATCCTTGACGCACTCCACACGCTCAAGCTTTTGATCATTGATACGATAGTCAAAATAGAAGATCTCACGGCTTAGTTTTCGATGGAATGAAATAACGATACATTTCTCAATGCTAATAGTCATTCTGTTCTCTTTACACCAGTCGCAGAATTTGTTCAGCAGTGATTGTAGAACGTAGTGATCGTCCAAACTTTCCACAACGATGTATATTTTCAGGTCATCGGCATATACCAGTTTGCACCTTCCATCAAGCGGTACCGTGACATCGTTAAAAAATAGTACAAATAGCAAGGGACCGAGATTGCTGCCCTGGAGAACTCCAGTTTCATTCACGAAAACATTCGACAACGAAGAACCTACTTTGACTTGCAGTATTCTAACCTTGAGGTACGATCAGAGTTGCAAAATCTCACACTCACTTTACTGACAGCGTAAGATATTGAAACAACATCAAAATCAACCACCAATGCCCCTGCAGTTCATGACAAATGAACCAAACTTATAGCGAATTCGTTTTTAAAACTGAGTCAGTGACAAACTGACTCTGTAATAAAAAAACGTTTTCAGTTTCACGAATGCGGTGGTTTGTTGGTGTGCGTTATATAGTCTGATTTGTTTATATTTACGACGGCAAATGTACAGTGTCGACGTCTGGTGGTGATATTAGTGCTTGGGAGGTAAATTGTTCTCCATCAGATCAGAAGGGCCAAGTGCAGTGTAAACATATAAAAGTTTGAATGAAAATTTTTACTTAATATTGTTTGATTACCTAACACATGTAGTTCTGACACTCACTTAACCATTTGTCGATGCATTTCCTGTTTGTTCCACAAATAATTACTATTATAATATAAAACCATCATTAGACACAGTTTTCGTTCAATATTCTGCGATATCGGAAAAAACTTTTATTTAATCACATAAAAAAAAATTTGAAATTTATTTCACCTGAATATCCATCATTATTTTTACCTCCCAATGAAAGCACACGTAGCTTAATGCCGTCTACTCTACTCTTCAAAATCAGAATCCGAATTGGATTACGATTCCAATAATACAAAAGCAAAAGCAGCAGGTTTTCCATTTTCATAGTCTTTATTTTTAGATTTTCCAAAACAATATTCGGAACTTGACAGTTCAGTATAGTTGTATTGGTGAACCCGAGTGCCAACCCGTGAAACATCTCAGTGCGAAACTAACAGCTTTCGGGGCGAACTAGTGCGACACTGAGTGCGAAACTGAGTGAATAAAAAAACGTTTTGACAGCAGTTAGTGCGGCACTGGGGTTGAAACTGAACAAAAACAAATTCGCTATTAATTACATGCGACCGACACTCCGTCACGTGGAACATTTGGTTTTTGCATTATTCCCCACACTCATTCGTTCCACTGTCTCACTGAGAATTTACGCCCGAAATTTTCATACGCATCTTCGATCAGCTGACAGTGGAAAGGAACAAAATTCCATACAAGGAAATATCATCTCACTGACACCGCGTCAGACGTTTAAACGCGTGTTCGTGTGTATGTTTTCCTGGTATGTTTCTAGCCCCGGTCCCATTTTTGTGCCGCTTATTGCACACACATCGATGGGCAACGGCACATTTGAGTACTGAGTTTATGGGTGTATGACCAACGAAAATTTCACCAGGACGCAATGAAAGGTGATATTTTCGGCTCGAGCATTCACTGACATCGAGAATGAACTGATATTTCTGTTGATGGAACGAAAACTATATCAAAACAAACGAGATGGTGAGCCAGCGGTCGGTGACCGGAATAAATCGCCACAGTAAACAACTGCAACAGAAACAACCGCTTAGAAAAAGTGTAGTAGGCTAGAAATATTTGGCGCGGGAAAAACATCATGTGCCTCACATTTCTATTATAAATTTATTCTCTTGTTCTCGTTTTTCGAAATTTATTCTGAGGACAATGTAATGGGGACGAAGTCCCCATTTGGCGAGGATAAGGAATCGAGGCGGCCCATGCCGCCAAGATGACGCAATCCGAGTCCACCGCCGACCCGCCGTCGGAAGCGGCGGTGTCTCGCACGCAAACCTGGGATCCACTGATTGCCCGGTTAGTTTGAAACATAGGATACGATCCTTTAGCAATGTCCGACCGAGCTCTAGCGAGCGTCGGACGGTATACGTCTGCCCGGGGCGTTACGTTTGCCTGGGGCGATACGTTTGCCCGGTTAATTCTTGTTTTGAAATACAATACCGCGCCACAATATTTATAGCCTACTACACATTTTATAAGCGGTGGTTTCTGTTGCAGTCGTTTTCTGTGGCGATTTATTCCGGGAACCCCAGCGGTCATAGGCACAGCGGCACCGCGATAGAAAGATGTGAAGAGTATCGGTGGAGATATTTTGCACTGATAAAAATTGCTTTTCGATTTCAACATGTTCTTTCGAAATTTTGCATCCTTGGGTACGATTCCAACCAGCGGCAGAGGCTACTAGAAAATCTGAGTTTAGCAAACTTCTTCAAGGCAATGTCGTGGTTAATCCTATCAAAAGCTGATTTCAGATCAGTGTAAATAGCATCAACTTGGTTACCGGATCCAGTATTGTCAATGCAAAACGTGATGAACTCCATCAGATTTGTATCAACAGAGCTGCCTTGTACGAATCCATGTTGTTCTTGAGCAATGTAACTCCTGCAGCTGAAGCGAATTACTTCACTCACAATTATTTCCAGCAGCTTAGAGCCAGCGCACAGCGAAGTGATGCCTCTGTAGTTACTTACAGACCGCTTTTCACCTTTTTTGAAAACTGGGAACATGGGTATGATTTTTTCCATTCTGCAGGAAATTTTGCTTGTTCCATTGAAAGTCCGAAGATCTTCAGGAGTGGCGTTGATAGTGGTTGAATGCATCGTTTCAGAACAATTGCTGGTAGACCGTCGGGTTCAGGAGTATACGAAGACTTAAGCTTGCGCGCTGCTCTAAGAAGCATTTCTTCGGATACAAAGAAGCAGTCAACATCGACAAGATCAGCAGGAACAGTATCGAGAAATTCATTGGATGGATTTTCCGGACCAGCTTTGCCAAAAGCTGACGCAAAATGCTGCACAAACAATTTACATTTCGTTTCGTTCGTCGAGGTTGTAGAGGTTCCGAGTGACATAGTCAGGGGTAAACCATCTTCCTTGGGGTTTGATTTTACAAACGATCAAAACATCCTTGGATTGCGACGCAATTGCTCCTGGGTTCTCCTCACATAACCAGCATATCTTTGGCGATTGTATGCACGGTAAGCAGAACATGCTTCCTTGAATTGAGTCTTCGAATACATACACCGTTTCGATGAATATCTCCGAAGCGCCGTCGAGCGTTTGGTTTTTAAGTTTTAACGAGGCAATGCGATTTTACGATCGAACATATGCTTGTGAAACTTGCACAATTACACAAGTTTACCATCCACTATTTCCCAAATAGTATTTAACTCGAACAGCAACATGAGGCCGAACGTTGTCATGATGGAATATTATCGACTTGTGTTTGATCGACTAATCTGGACGTTTAACGGAAATAGCTTGCTTTGAACGGATCAATTGTTGCCTGTAGTAGTCTCCATTCATCAGATTATGGCAGCTCATAGTGGATCGTAACCTTTTGATCACACCAAACACAGAGCATGAGTTTGGCATTAGTTTGGCACCGTAGGTATTCGAATTCGGCAAACCAAACTCGAAAAGCAGTACTGAGTTGGCATGCTTAAGTAAAACAGAAGAAAAATGTGAAATTAAATTATTGTACATCGATTGCGTACTCATTTCATTTGTAGCCTCGGTCCAGCTAGGGAGCCGGCATAAGAGATAAATTCTATATTTTTAAGCTGTATCCTACACATTGTATATTTTGACCTTCTGATTGTTTAAGTGCGTGTGCTACCCCTTCTTCCTTGATGATGAACAATCCAAGAAGTAATGATCGCTACGCAAATTTAAAAATAGTTTTAAACACTATAATAAATCCTGTACAATGTTATTTTGTTGCTTTTACGAAAAAAAATTAAAATTTTTTGCATCGATTTCAAAAAAAGTGCCAAAAACAGGTTTTTTGTAACGTTTTAGAAAATTATCTGTAGGTTTGCAAATATTTCAATAAGTTCTAATATTAGTAAGCTAAAAAAATTATAAGGGGTTGTATCTAGGACACGACCGCATTTTAGACGTAGAACTTTGGAATTATATAATTCAACCGTTTATTTATCATATTATATCGGATGCATCGAAATTTTTGAAAAAAAACTTTTTATTGTATTGTTATTTTTACTTTTACAATTTAATACATATTTTTGGATATTTAACTATTTAGCCAGTATTTGTATGACGTCGCTCCACTGCGCACTCGGTTCCGTAGACTTCAATTGGCAACATACACTATATACATATTTCTATTCCCTTGTAATAAATTTAAAAAAACAACTTGTTGAACGACTCTCGTTTTACTTTTTTACTATATCAACAAACTTGAAGGAGGTTTCAGAATATATATATATATATATATATATATATATATATATATATATATATATATATATATATATATATATATATATATATATATATATATATATATATATATATATATATATATATATATATATATATATATATATATATATATATATATATATATATATATATATATATATATATATATATATATATATATATATATAATAATAATAATATAATATAATAAATTTAAATTACCCAATTCAGTGATTTCAAATTAATACTGTTAAGATAAAATCAATTATGCTGCGCTAAACTGAAAAATATCCCGTTACTCGCGCCAGCTTCTTACTATACTGCACAAAAAGGCATAACAGTCCCATTTACATTTTACCAAAAATGAGTTCTCTTTGCATCCATTTTTCCATCCTGCATTCATTCCAAGCAAACGCTTCCAAACCATTTTTGAAAAATGCATCCCCAGAAAATTCGTTCCCCCTGAAAATGAGGGTTAAACGCAAATTTAAATGTGCATGATAAATCACATTTTGTTCAGAAAATATGAAAAATACCAAAACTAGTTTCATAATGAAATAATATTTTGGAGTTTGCAATTGGTTTCAACTGATTTTACGCGTTTGATGCAGAAATTTTTCAGAAACATTACCCTGCAAAATGATTTTTTTGGAATTGGTTTTTTGAACGCCCTAATCAAACTTTCATAAAAATATCAACATGCATCTAAAACTATTTTTTGGATAATTATTTATTTATTTGGCAAGCATTTGTACGACGTCGCCCGCTGTGCAGTAGCTTCCCCAGACTTCAATTGGCAACATGCACGCAAAAAAAATCTCATAGAAACTTCTTTCTATTCAGAGAATGTTTTCTTTGTACGAAACCAAGGATTATATAATCAGACTTGCAAAATGTGCATGAACTCATAGCCTCTTAGTTCATGCAATTTTTGTAATGCGAACTAAATTTCAAGTTCGTTTCTGTGAAAAAGTATTCTACGAAGAAATATTTTAGGATGAATAATTTCTTTCCGTGCGTGAAAAGAAACGAAACGAAAGCAATGAATACTGCGACATCGGGTGATATGTTTGTACATGATGTTCGTGAATTATGAACATCGTGTTTGTTTACAATGTTTATGTTTGTGTATCATTGTTCGCGTTTGGGATAGACATTCAACACTAGCGAAAATCATGTTTGAATTCAAACAAAGACATGTAATTTTCACATCGGGTGGACATGTGTAAGTGTTTGTCGGAAGACTGCTGTAGATACATTTGATTCGTGTATCACGTATATTCATCTTTGGGTACTTCTACAACAAATAACTGATGAAGAGAATCTACCAATGCTCAGTTCCCGATTGAGCTGCGCTGCCATCTCGACCAGAATTTCTTTTTCTTACTCAGATATCGATCATAAACTATGAACACCTTTGCTTCTATATTCCGATCTAGGTGGGATAGAACCTGTAACAGTAAGGTTTTCCTACTGGAATTTGGAGGCATACTTCCATGAAAGATACGTTATATTAAAATAAATGCAGTCTATGGCAGTGTTCCGAAATTCTGGAGACTCTTTCATATCCGAACTAGCAAAAAATTTCTAGTATGCTGTTGCCACTTTCTTTGTCGTAACCCACTTTGATACAGAGTACTTCCTCTTCTTTTAATGTGTGCAGTGAATGTGAACGAAATTGCACTGCCATTTCTCATATCTTCCATTCTTGTATCGAACTGTGTGTTTATATGTGTGTGAAATCAACATTAGTCATGAATGATCTCCGCTCGTTGCTAGCTCGCATGTAACTGTGATGTAATTCCTTTCCATTCCTTATTTGGTTTTAAACTTCTTCAGTTCATTTACCTCTGGCCCCGAAAAGGGTCCTTGTGGAAAGAAACTCTACTCCATACTCTCCCTTATTAGGAAAGATCCCCCTTCCCGCCATTCTCGCCATTCCCGCTCTAAGCTCGCGGGTGGGGAGAAACGAATGTATTAGTTGCTCGTTTTTGACGGTACGGAATGAAAAGTATACAAATCGACAGAACAAATGTATGGCAAAATGGTAATGCTTCCAGTTTCGCTTAAATTAAACCATTTAGGGATTCGGAAATTGTAATGTATAGCATATCAATCAAATCTTAGAGAATTTCCGATTCGATTGGTATGCAAATCATCAGAATTCGTTCACTGTGAAAATAGTTATTAACCTTAACTTTATTTCATATAAACGTAATCTGTTTTCTGATTTGGCACCCTTCCTGAAAGACGTAGTTCTACGTCAAAAAACATGTCAGTGCTGGCAAATATTTGTACTTGTATTTTCGTAGACGTACGTTAACCATGCGGTCGTGTCTTGTACACCACCCTTCGAATTTTTATTTTTCACGAGATCAGAACTTTTTTCTCGTACGAAACCGTATACTTTTTTCTTAATTTAACAAGTACGCAAAAATATGTATATTCCTATTTCAGTAAAACATTCACTAAAGTTTTCAGAGCAATGGAATCGAAAGATATGCGCGGGAAGTACATGTTTCATGTTGCTTCATAATGGAATTGATCCCTCAATGGTTAAATATTAACAACTAATACTAATTACGAAATTCAGCCATAACTCCATGGTTGCCATGGAAAATGAGTACAATCGAATCGGAAAAACCTTGTATCGCCCCTGGGAAAACGAAATTCAGCTCAATTATCGTTCATTATGTGTTTGCTGGGAGTAGGGAAAAATCAACCTATTTCCACAACCAACTCAAGCTTCGATGGGTAAAACAAAAAGAGATGGAAAGTTTTTCGACCGATCCAAGTTTCTTGCAGGAAATTCGCTGGTTTCCCTGAGGGCCTTCACGAAAAAAAAGTGCAGTTGGTGAGCCGGAGCGTTATGAAGCTCTCCAGCGCTTTTGGTTTCGCTGTTTGCTTCCCGTCTATGTGCTCACAAATGGTCGAGTTGATAATGAGTCTGGTATAATCGACCACAGGGTCAGTACACGGGAATGTAATTTCTGGTCGTGCAGTACGTACTGCAAACTTGAGATTGAGTTTAACCAGTGTCCCAGCATTCGTTTTCTTTTACAACTTATTGCTATTAACAATGTACTTAAATTGAGACTTATCCACGTTGGTGATGTGTGTGCTAAAATTGTTAATTGGTTTACAAAGCGTAATCCATTGTATATTCAAAATACAATAACGACTATCACTCGGGTCATGAATTTGTATAACCGTGATACTGATTACTTCATCATCATATTTGTTACCACCCAAGGCGGTGTAGCCCAAAGCCC
Organism: Toxorhynchites rutilus septentrionalis; assembly: GCF_029784135.1. Taxonomy (NCBI): domain Eukaryota; kingdom Metazoa; phylum Arthropoda; class Insecta; order Diptera; family Culicidae; genus Toxorhynchites; species Toxorhynchites rutilus. The sequence continues at coordinate 134,034,955 of NC_073746.1, forward strand.
CCAGTCGATCGGACCCCGAACAAATTGAAATAAAAATTCATGTTCCTCCCTGCGCCTCGTTCACCTGATCCGAACACGTGTCCTTCCTGGGTCCTCCTACCTTGATATAATTTGTATTGGATTCTATTAGCAGCCATAGCATTGTCCCGCTGATCGCCATTGTATTCTCGCATTCTCGTATTCTCGATTCCGGTAGTGTGAGCATGACGAAGGTCATTTTCCTCCCCATGGGGCGATTGAATAAAACGGAAATTTGTACGACGAGCGAAAAGGATCCATTTTGTGTGTGACACGTGAATAATCCGACGGAGGTGTAGCATCAAATAATACTCCGCTCTTTCCCTTTCAGGTATGATTTGCTCGTTGACACCATAAAGCCGTGCGAGGAAAGAAAATCGAAGCAATCTAATTTAATTTTTCTTCGGTTACTTTGGGAAAACTGCCACAGGATGATATGCATTAGACCTTCAGTTACCAGAGGAGGGTGCTTCAATAGTTTGATTTGACATTTAAGGGTAATTTTTTTTATTGATTCTGGTGACACGGATGAATATGAACGAGAATTTAATATCAGTTTTCCTTAGAAATTAGTGAAGGAAATAGGGTTAGTCGTAACGATAATAATAGTAATAATTCCAAAGTGTGTGTAGAGGTTGAGCGACCTTTGAGAAAGTCTGTTGTTCGCATGTAATTTTATTGGCCATATGTTGGAAGACTCTCGGGTATACTATTGATTCAAATTGTTTTGGAATACAATGATGCCTGATATGTTGGTTGTTGTGTTCACCAGATTGGGTCACATTTACCCGAAACCCACTCACCCGAATGACAGTTACCCGAAAGACATTCACCCGAATTCCACTCACCCTGATGTAACAAATACGTATTATTAAGTCCATCCATTCTTATGGATTTTTTTTTTTTTTTTTTATTATCTGTATTATAGTGATTTTCAACTCATTTGGCTGGTTCGTCACTTTTTACTTCCATTTTTGGAAGAATGTCGGGAGTGAGAATTGAACTCGTGACCTTTAGCGTGAGAGGCATGGATGTTACCACTACGCCAGATCGCCTCCACATTTCTTATGGATGACGCAGCCCGTTTTCGAGCGTCGGACGCCATACGTTTATCTGGTGCATCACGTTTGCAACCAGGCAATCAAAATGCATGACATGCATAATTAACCGGGCAAACGTAATGCACCAGGTAAACGTATGGCGTCCGATCTGACTAAAGGATCGTCTCCTATGCTTCAAACAAACCGGGCAATCGGTGGAACACAGGTTTGCTTGCGAGAGGCCGCCGCTTCCGACGGCGGGTCGGTGGTCTTAAAGAGCAATACGGAAAGGAAAGAAGACAACATGTCAATTGCGCCTACACTAATCTCTAAAAATGACACAGCGAAGTCTTCAGCATCTCTTTCGAATTTCCTCATTACAATTACTCAGTTAACAGTTCCTTCCCTGATCTCATCGGAGAAGGACGTGTTTTTCTTTCACTGCAGAGTGGAAAGGAAGTATCTAGTTTTTTTTCTATTACTCTTTTGCTACCTATTTTAAGAAAATTGTGTTTTAACAGGTATACATAATCGCCAGCACCCAGGATCTAAACAGGGCACCCATCGACTACCTGCACTAACATCGTCACCGCCTTGCAGTCAGCTACCCAGCTTGTTGGAGTTACTCTTCGAAAACAGGTAGGCTAAGTTCTGCTTTTTGCTACTCTTATTTTTTTGCTTTTCCTTCCTATTGTTATCGTCCTCATTAACAAGAAATTAATTTCTTGCTTTCACAATGGAAGTGGATGTTACTAAACACCACAGTCCCCCTGCCTCTCCTATTTCTAATAATGAATCACCTACCCCGGAGCCGAGGAACCCCGATCCACCATCAAAAACAGCTCCTCGGATTAAGTCCTATCCTGAAGATTCCGATGGACCTTACCATGTTTATTTTCGCCCCCGTCAGAAAGCTCTGCGAATTTTGAAGGAAGGAAGGAAGGAAGGTATTGTATTATAGAGACTTTAAACTTTTGCAGTTCATTCGTCTCTAGCCTTGAGAAAGGCCCTTCGAAAACTCTACTCTACTCTACTCCAGCGCTACCACCTCCACCCTCTTGCCTTGAGAAAGGCACTCGATCCCTCGCCGTCCAGCTCGTCCAGCAACGATGTTGTCCAGTCGGTGTCCACACAAAGAATGTGAATTTTGACAATAGCCAGAGAACTCAAAAAGAATTTCAGCACGGTCGATTCGATAAAACTTATTAGACAGAACAAGCTTCGCGTGGTTGTCAAAGACCGCAAGCAAGCCACTGAGATTACGCAATGCAAACTTTTTACGGAAGAATATTTTGTTTATATTCCTTCAAAAGACGTTGAAATTGATGGTGTCATCACCGACCCTAGTCTAACGTGTGATGGAATATTACACGAAGGATAAGGTCGATTCCAGAATGCTAGTATTGATCATCTGAAGATACTTGCTTGCAAGAAATTGCATTCGGTATCTCATTCCGAAAAAGGGAAATAGTACTTCGAATCAGGTTCGTTTCGAGTAACCTTTCCCGGAAAAGCTCTTCCACAATTTGTGGAAATTGAAAAGGTTTTGCTTCCGGTGCGCCTTTACGTACCTAAAGTGATGAGTTGTATGAAATGCAAGCAATTGGGGCATACAGACTCCCACTGCAGCAACAAGATACGTTGTGCAAAATGTGGGGGGATGCATGAGGATAAAACATGCTCTGAAGATGCCGATAACTGCATTTTTTGCAAAGGAGAAGTTCACGATCTTTCTGCGTGTCCAGCGTTTAAATCGCGGGAGACAAAAGTTAAGAACTCTCTTAAACAACGATCCAAGACGACCTATGCTGAAATGCTCAAAAGGGCTGTGGCGAAAGAGACCCCTAATCCTGGAGCCCAAGAGAACCCTTATGCAATTCTGCCAACCGATGATTGTGAAAATTTTACTTCCATTGAAGAAGCATTCATGTCAATACCGGGAGGCTCAAGGAAAAGAAAAATTTCTGCTCCTCTTACTCCTCCGACTCCTCGTAAGAAGCAAGAAAACGTTAAAACAATTGAGAAATCCTCTGGAAGTGATAAAACTCCAAAACAAACACCTTCAAAGCAAACACCTCGAAAGCAAACACCTCCTGGTTTTACTTTCGCGAGAAAACAAAAAGACGTGAACACTCCGTCAGGGTCTTCCAAAGCTGGGTTATTTTCCCAAGTATTGCGAGTCACATTCTTGATGCTTTAAACATTCCCGAGCCCCTCAAAAGTATTATCGTTAGTTTGGTTCCTGCATTGTTTGCATTCTTGACAGAAAAATGGCCCATCCTTGCAACCATTTTCTCTCTCGATGCCTAATTGTTCTATAAGCGATTTAGATACAATTAAAGTTATTCAATGGAACTGCAGAAGTATTAAACCCAAAATCGAATCGTTAAAATTTTAAGTCAACAATATAAATTCTGACGCATTTGCTCTTTGTGAAACATGGCTTACCCCGGATGAGGACTTGAATTTTCATGATTTTAACATTATCCGTTTAGACCGAAGAGACTCACACGGTGGCGTTCTTTTAGGGATCAAAAAATGCATTCCTTCTATAAAATCCCATTACCATCGCTTCTAGAAATCGAGGTAGTTGCTTGTCAAACCACAATAAGGGGAAAAGACCTATACATTGCTTCTGTATATATTCCTCCCAGAGTTGGAATTTCACGCAACCAACTCGAATGAATTATCGAGATTTTACCTGAACCCAAGTTAATCTTGGGTGATTTCAATTCACACGGTGTGGCCTGGGGGGCACTCTATGATGATAACTGTTCTTCAATCATCTACGATCTATGCGATAATTTCAATTTATCAATTTTGAACACTGGCGAAGCTACAAAAGTACCCAAACCCCCTGCAAGAGAAAGTACACAAGACTTGTCACTCTGTTCGTCTTCTTTATCGTTAGATTGTATGTGGGAAGTAATCCAAGATCCTCACGGTAGGGATCACTTACCAATCCTTGTTTCTATTGCCAATGAGATGTGTCCACAGAAATTGGTCGAAGTTGTATACGATCTAACCCATAATATTGACTGGGAGAAATTTGCTAGTATTATATCAGAGAGCATCAATTCGACTCCTGAACTTCCACCTCTCGATGAATATGATTTCATTGCTAGTTTGATTTACCACAATGCCATTCAAGCTCAAACGAAACGTTTCCCTGGTGCAAAACTTCGCCGACGCCCTGGTGCTCCTTGGTGGGACAAAGAGTGCTCGGATGCTTATTTCAATAAATCCTCTGCTTTTAAAATTTTTCGCAAAAATGGCTCAATGGATAATTTTAATAAGTATGAACTTTTGGAGACCAAATTCATAAATCTTATTGGAGCGAAAAAACGCAGTTACTGGCGACGATATGTCAACGGTTTGTCAAGGGAAACATCTATGAGTACCTTGTGGAACACAGCCAGGTGTTTGCGAAACAAAAACCATACAAACGAAAACATAGAGTATTCCGACCGATGGATTCTTGATTTTTCCAAAAAAGTATGTCCAGATTTTGTTCCTGCAGAAAACATATCTCGTAATAGATCGTCTTCCAATAGTAATAACGAGACATTGTTTTCTATGACTGAACTCTCACTTGCACTTCTTTCGTGCAATAATTCAGCTCCTGGTTCCGATGGAATCAAATTTAATCTTTTGAAGAACCTTCCAAACGTCGCTAAGAAACGTTTATTAAGGTTATTTAATATGTTTATTGAGCAAAATATTGTCCCTATCAAGTGGAGACAAGTGAGAGTAATAGCCATTCAAAAACCGAATAAGCCAGCTTCCCACCATAACTCATACATACCAATAGCCATGCTATCTTGCATCCGTAAGTTATTGGATGTGAAGCTGTGAAGCTAGGTATTGAATTCTCAACTGAGAAAACAGAAATGGTTGTATTTTCTAGGAAGCACCAACTTCCCGAACTTCAGCTTCAATTGTTCAACAAAACCATCGTTCAATCCACAAGCTTCAAATATCTTGGAGTTTGGTTTGATGCTCAATGTACATGGAGAAAACATATTGCGTATCTGAATAAAAAATGTCAACAGAGAACAAATTTTCTCCGGACAGTTACTGGAACATGGTGGGGTGCTCATCCAGAAGACCTAATACGGCTGTACAAAACTACAATACTGTCAGTCATGGAATATGGTTCGTTTTGTTTCCGTTCTGCTGCTAAAACCCACATCATTAAACTGGAGAGGATACAGTATCGTTGCTTGCGTTTAGCCTTAGGGTGCATGCAATCAACACACAACATGAGCCTTGAAGTCCTGGCAGGTGTTTTACCATTGCAGGTTCAGTTTTGGGAACTGTACTATCGCTTCTTAATACGAAGCGAAATCATGAACCCATTAGTAATTGAGAATTGTAAGAATCTTCTCGAATTGAACCAACGGTTCATGGATTTGTACTCTCATTACATTTCTCAAGAAATAAAACCTTCAGCAGACATCTTCGATAATGTTAGCTTTCCGAACTTTTGCAGATCTTCCGTTGATTTCGATCTTTCTATGAAGGACGAAACTCGAGACATTTCAGATCATCTTCGATCATCGTTAATCCCCAATATTTTCGCTTCAAAATATAACCATATCAATTCTTCAAGAATGTTTTTCACCGATGGTTCAAGAATCAACGGATCCACTGGTTTTGGTATCTTTAATGAACATTACACTAGCTTTCATAAACTTGAAGACCCTTGTTCAGTGTATGTTGCCGAACTGGCTGCAATATATCATGCAATCAAGACCATTGAGTTCTTACCACCTGATCACTATTTTATTTTCTCGGATAGTCTTAGCAGTATACAAGCCATTCAATCCTTGAAACAACAGACGAAAGCATCATATTTTCTTATCGAAATTAGGAATGCATTGAATTTTCTTGTTGATAAAAGTATTCGAATCACTTTTATTTGGATTCCTTCCCATTGCTCTATTCCTGGTAATGAGAGAGCGGATACACTCGCAAAGATGGGTAGCATGCAGGGCACAGTTTTTGAAAGACAAATAGCGCATCGGGAATTCTTCTCCATTTCCCGACAGCAGTCACTCACCAGTTGGAAAAACCAATGGAACAGAGATGAGCTTGGGAGATGGCTATACTCTATTATCCCCAAAGTTTCAACGAAGGCCTGGTTTAAAGGGTTAGATCTTGACAGAAATTTCATTAGAACTATGTCCAGATTGATGTCCAATCATTCCGCGTTAAAAGCGCATCTCTTCCGCATAGGTCTTGCTACTAACAATTTATGCAATTGTGGTCAAGGATATCATGACATCGAGCACGTTGTTTGGTCATGTAATGAATTTTGCAATGAAAGAAATAAACTGGTTGCCGATTTAGAGGCTCAAGGAGTGCACTCACGCATGCCAGTTCGCGATATCTTAGCTACTCTCGACCCTAATTTTATGTTCCCCATATATGTCTTCCTAAGAAGCGCTATTGTTATTATGTAGGTCGCATCTCCTACTCCCACTGTCTATTCTCCCTTCCTTTCCTATTAAACAAGCAGAACTTAGTACCCGTTGAGATAAGATCATTACAGGAGCTATTAACATAACAAGGAGGCACTCACTGCCAAAGGATACCGTTGCTACATCAACTGGCGATGTAGTTGTTACGACCCACCACAGGCAATGTTCCAGACAAGGATAATACAGACGAGGCAACGAAGGAATAAATTATTTTTTTTTTATATTGTACTGTAGTTGCACTGTAGTTTTAGCTAATTAGACTTAAGTTAATAATTATGTAGTTATAATATATTCAAATAGTTTTAAAATGTATTGCTTGATGGTGGCTCTTTATCCACTTGAGCCTAATTAAATCATTAAAGGAAAAAAAAATTACTTAGTTCACTTCGTAACTTCCTAACAGCAGACTCGACATTCGGGTAAACATCCCATTCGGGTAAATGTCGCATTCGGGTAAACGTTGCATTCTGGTAAATGTTCATTCGGGTAAATGTCCATTCGGGTATATGTTGCATTCGGGTATTTATTACATTCGGGTGAATGTCAATCGGGTATGCGTTACATTCGGGTAAATGTACTTTCATGTTTCGGGTGAATGGAATTCGGGTGAATGGGACACAACCGTTCACCAATGTGTCAATTGAATATCCCGATGAAAATAAAATAAAATTTATCCGAAAGTCTAAACAATGAAGCTACCTACTGAATTTTCAGTAGTGTCAAATTAAAGCTGTAACATCGCTGACAATTTGATTGTAGAATGAATTTTCTCCTGCATCCTTCATTGTGGAGTGCTTGTACCATTTCCTTTGGTAATTGAATCATTGAAAACACAAGATGTACCATTTTAATTTTCCATTGCACAATGGTCCAGGAGGTGCATTTAAGTGGAAATTAGTATTTAGAGCACGACAGTTATTCTCTAGACTAAAACTATCTTCGACAATGTTGTTGAATATGATAGAGCGCTTATTTTTATGTTATCAAAAATAGAATGACCAAAATTGTCGATGAAATAAAAAATCCAATTTTCTTATCTTGATATATAGAGATAAACATAGTTCGAAAATATTGTAGCCCCAGTTATTTTAACCAGCTTTGTAGAACGAAACTTTTTCTATCTTTTAATATAATCGATTAGGGTGACCATGAACAAACGAGTTTTTTTGCTTAAACTTTTATATTTCAAATTCTACATCAAAACTGTCTTCGTACGACCTTTGGAGCTTATCAAGACCAACATATTGCGATGCAGAACTTATCAATACAGGGTAACTTCGATAAAACGTACATTTCGCTTTCAAAATTGTACGTTGTATCAAATTTTACGTTATATCGAAGCATAATAAAGGACTCAAAAACCTAGTTTATATCACTTTATTGTTTCATTTTCCAATTTTTCGCGTCGCATGAACTTTCCTTGGGAGAAAAAATCGGTTCATATTTCAAGTCATTTTTACACATCCGCTACCATATACAATTTTACACTTACACTTGTGCCAAAAGTTTTATAATGCATGATCGGTCATTGATATGAAATTTCAGGAAGTAACCAACATAAAAGTTCCAAATTTGAATTTTATTTATATTCTATCAAACAAACTATTCAGTTCATTGAACATCATTCTTCAATCAATCCATCGAAAGATTCTTATTGAAACGAAAATTAAAAAAAAACACTCGTTCATCGCTCCCAACTTATTCGTCAGCACGTATACAATCAGGAATGCCCACGCTAGTCACAATGACTATCCATTTGTGCGCGTCATTTGTTAAATTATCGACCATGAGGGTATTTATATGCTAATTTCCCCCAGGAACCTTGAATTTAGAATCTCTGTTAGAGAATACATGTCGATGGAAACAAAAGCTTCATCTGCTTGCTGCTTGCTTTTGATGTCTCTGTTAGGGAACATATTTCGATGGAAACAAAAGCTGCCTTTACTTTGATGTATTTGCAATGCCGATTTCTCCGTATCTTCAATTTCGACCAATCAGAACGAGGTATTTCCGTTTGGAGATTTTTTGATTGTTTGATAGTTAGATTCATATGATACATTATTTTATCAGTTCGGTATACTGTTTTTCGGAATAATCGGCCAGATGTTTTTCAAAAATGTGTATTTCAATGTTTTCTACTGAAATTAAAACAGACCAAAAAGTAAAACTTTTTTTTCGATGCGAGTAATATGAACAAATAGTGAGGGGAATATGGATAGGTTTGTATTATACGAAGCGTAGAAGTCTATCGCTCGTGAGAGGAATAATTTTATTCAACCAAGGTCTGTACTCGTCGCGAATGTCCGTTAAATAATGAAAAAAAATCGAATTAATCCACCGAGAAGTGATAATGTGCTTTTTAGCCGTTAAAAACGGACAGACCCCCGACTATTTTGCTTTTGATTCCAGTCAGTTTCTAGACAGTCCATCTTTGGCGATTTGAATTTCGCTTATAGATGCATGGCATTCCTTAGGGATAGTATGAACAGATTTTTTCACAGTCCGTATATAACTAATATCGCTTACAAACCGAAATATTAGGTTGGGGAAAAAGTAATTAATTATTTTCTCGGTAGCTGGTAGCTGGATATCTCGCGTAATATCGATCATACAATTTCAAGTTTATGGTCGTCTTAAAGGTTACATTTCACACTAAAAAAATCTTTTGCTGTTTTTTATTGTTCCATTCAGTTGCGAGTTACAGGGCGTTAACAATGGAAGTCAAAAAAGAGAGCGTTGATAAACGTGAAAATGCAAGCCAGATCGCGGAAATTGTGAATGATGTTTATGGTTTCGATACTGTAACAGAAAAATACACGCAATTAATTTTTTTTTGTTAGACTTATCTCACTTCTTAACTAGGCGAACCTAGCCAGAATTTTCACCTGCCCCCGGGCTTCTGAATGCCAAAGGGGGACTAGGCTCTGCGGAATGCACGTATCTGCATGCTCGTGCTGTTTTAGTCCTGACCGAGGAATTGTCGGACAATCGCGCAGGTGCTAAGGATGACCGACTTTTGGATGCCGGCCAATTCCTTCTCGATGTTCAACACCTTTAGCGCTTCCAGAAGTGTCTTCGGGATAATTCCAGTTCCAGAGAGAACGACTGGAACAATTCTTGGGACCTCCCTTAGCCCCCACAGTTCCTTGAGCTCCACGGCCAATGGTCGGTACTTGCAGATTTTGCGACCGTGGGTCTCCTCCAGATTCTGGTTCAGTGGAATAGCGACATCGATGATGGTGACTTTGCGGTCGCTCTTGTCGTAAACCATTATATCTGGGCGGTTGTGGTGGATCGAGAGGTCGGTCAGAACAGTGCGATCCCAGTACAGCTTGAAACGGTCATTTTCCAGGACAGGTGCAGGCAGGTACCGGTAGTTTGGTACGTTGTCTTCCAGTAGAGCACATTGGAGCGCCAGTTGTCGATGAACAATACGGGCCACGTTGTTGTGGCGCTCGGTGTAGGCTGCGTTGGCCAAAACGGGACAGCCTCCCATAATGTGCTCTATGTTTTCACCTGGTTGATGGCACATCCGGCAAATGTCATCAACGTCTTGATGCCAGACGTACCGCCTGCAGTTTCTCGTCGGCATTATCCTGTCCTGGATGGCTATCATGTCGGCTTCTACTACTGAAGAGAGTTCACCACGCGTTAGCCACAGATTAGATGCGGCCTTGTCGACGTGTGGCCGGTCCAGTTGATGGGGGTGGGCACCATGCACTGCCTTCTGCTTCCAAGCTGCAATCTTCTCCTCCACTGTCTGCAGATTGCAGTTGAGTTGGTACTCCGCTTGCGCCAAGTGCAGAGCGCTGTATCCTCTGTCGGCGGCGCAGACAGCCCGGTATAGCGCGTTTTGGTTGGCGCGTTCTGCGAAGTACTCGCGCAGTTGTCGTACCTGGGCAACACACAGTGCAGAAATGTCGACGATTCCAAGTCCCCCTTCTTTGCGTGGTAGTGAAACTCTCTCCAGTGCCGATTGAGGATGGTGCATTCCGGCCTCTTTGAATGCTTTCCTCATCCTCCTCTCAAGGTCCTCTAGGTTAGTTTTGCTCCATTTGACTACACCAAAACTGAAGGTCAGCAGGGGAACCGCGAATGTGTTGATCGCGCGTACCTTGTTCCCCGCGTTGAGGAAAGTCCTCAGGACACAGTTCACTCGACTCAAGAACTTGTCTCGCAGCTCCGTCTTGATGTCGGAGTGGCGAATCCCGGTGAGCTGTCGGAATCCAAGATATTTATAGGATTCGCCACGAACCATGTCTCTTATAAACTCGCCGTCATAGACCTCGTAGCCTCCGGATTCGGTAAGTTGTCCTTTCAGCAGGTGGACACAGCGACACTTGTCGAGGCCGAACTCCATACAGATGTCCCTGCTTATGTCTTCGACAACCCGGATAGCTACACCTAGACGCTGACGTGAATCAGCGTAGACCTTGAGATCGTCCATGTAAAAGGTATGGGTCACTTCTTCGTGGGCGCCGTCGCCATACCTTATTTTATAGCCATGACCGTTTCTATTGAGCGTCCTACTGAGGGGGTTCAGTGCCAGACAAAACCAAAGCGGGCTGAAAGAGTCGCCTTGGAATATCCCCCTCTTTATCTGCAGCGTTCTAGACTGCAACACATTTTCCCCATCACTGAGGTGCAGAGACGTACTCCACTGCCTCATCGCATGCTGCAGGAACCTAACGACGACGGGATCAATTTTGTAGAGCTCCAATACCCGGACGAGAAACGAGTGAGGTATGGAGTCATAAGCCTTCCTGTAATCGATGTAGGCCATACTTAGGTTCCGCTGGTTATATACCGCCTGGCCGACTATGGCTGCGTCGATGATGGCCTGGTCTTTGCAGCCATGCGTATTTTTCCTGCATCCTTTCTGCTCTTCTGCGATGATGTGATGCTGTTCGCAGTGAGCAGAAACTTTGGCGGTAATTATGCTGCTCAGTATTTTGTACAGACTCGATAGGCACGTTATCGGTCTGTACTTTGATGGGTTCAATGTGTTGCTGTCTTTCGGGAGGAGGAAGGTGACGCCACGGGTGGCGAATTCAGGAAGGTTGTGTGGGTCACGTAGCACCTTGTTGAAGCACTCAGCTATCTTTGGATGTGCGACGGTCAGCTTCTTGTGCCAAAAGTTCTGGACACCATCGGGGCCCGGTGCTGCCCAGTTCCTCAGGTACCGCGAGGCTTCGCGGACATCGTTCTCTCCGACGATGATAGCTGGCATCTCTCCAATTTCACCACAACTCTCCTCCTCCCGTCTTAACCACATTTGCCCGTCGCGATGTTCTACTGGGGTCTCCCAAATACCAGCCCAGAAGTTCGTCACATCGCTAATATCTGGCAAACCTTCGCGGTAGTCGGGCTTCTCGTCGCTAATGTGGTCGTAGAACGCCTTTTCGTTATCTCTGAACATCCGATTTTGTTCCTGGCGCTTTGCAGAGTCAGAGTAACGTTTCAGCCGTTTAGTTAGGACGCTCAATTGCTGTACCAGTGTGTCGAGTTTTTCCGTCAGCTGGTGAGCTCCCAGCTGGCGAAGTTCAGTAGGCCGCACGATCACAGCAACTTGACGACATAATTTCGCCGATCTGCTGCCTCTTTTGTACGCCATCAGTCCTCCAATTGCGGCGCGCTTGTTTAGGATCCGTTGCTCCAATCTCCTTCGCCATGGAGGCTCACGCCTTTCACGGAGATGTTGGAGCAGTCCGCCTCTTGGCCTAATACGGTATCCTAAACTTTTGGCGGTCGCCACAGCAGCACAGTAAACTTTCAGTTGCAGCTCCTCCATGTTCTCAGCATCAACCAAGTGCAGCGGAAGAACGTGCTCGTTCATGAGCTTTACTGCACTTGTCAGCCTGCGGGAATGCTGCAACTTCGGGATCCTGGGGCGCGACAAAGGGTCCGTGTCGCGGAACTGTGAGATCGCCTCGTCGTAATGGAAGACCAGATCGCGTAGTAGTTGTTGATCTGGCTGTGGATCTTCCGGCTCAGGGGGTTGTTGTACTGTGGCCTCCACTGGTGCTGATTCGCGTGCCCCACTCGCGAATGAATTGCTCAGCCGTACTGAACTTCGTCTCGACACATCGCTTGCTCTGCTTGTTCTGGAGCTTAGTTCTCTCTGCACCTGCTGCTTGATCTCGTCGACTTGCGTTTGGGAGAGCATATTGTTGCGTACAATCGCTCTACGCCTCGCGTTCATCGCGTTTTGGTCAAGCCTCCCGACGAACTCTGGATACGCTTCCTCGAACATTGCGAGTATTCGAGGGCGACCGCTCATGTCCGTCTCCAAAGCAGTGCAGATGTAATAGGCGCGGATCACGAATTCATTCATTTCATGTGTCCACATGATCCGTCGCCTAGTAGTACCCACAAGTGTGGACGACTGTCGTCTGACAGTCGCAACACGCCTCGTAGGCGCAGCGTTTCGTTGGTGATGTCGATGGCTGCTGTTTCCGTGTGGCGGTAGCTCTTCGGGTTGAACCCGGCTGGTGGCCCGCTCTTGCACATCGCCCTCCAGCCGCTGGCCGCTCGCTCTTACGCCCGTTCCAGGACCAGCTCCAGTTCGGGGACCCTCCTCGGGCGATCGCATTCTGAGTATTCTTCGTGAACGTAGCTCCATTTTCTGGGTGTATCTCCTTTGCCCGGGAGACAGCGGGTTGGCAAGGCCTCCATGACCCGGGAGGCCTTCCCCGGGAGAGATATAGCGCTCTGACTCGCTCGCACCCCCTCACTTAGCCACTTTCGACACCCGTTCTCGGAGCCAAGACCAGGTGTGTGTTTCCAGTTCACGCCCGATCTAAAAATGTCGTCATATGATCTTCGTGGAGGCGTGAGATAGGAACATTTGAGACCAACAGGTAGGCTCCTACCCTAGTGTTGATCCCCATTTGAGAACCTTGTTATTTTTTTTTTATTTTAAATTTTTTTTTCTAAATTTTTTTTATTGTTTTAGTGCAATACACTGGGTTCAGATCTCTGCTGTCAACAACTGAACCGTTTAAAGCAAGTTATTGACCAGAAACGTCCAGAATTGGCCAATAAAAGAGGTGTTGTGTTCTATTAGGACAACGGTTCGGTTCTTGTTTTTGAAGGGACTTTAACCCAAAGGTCATTCGTCCCTCCATCAGGACAACGCATGTCTATAGTGACTCACCAGAGATTTCGGGAGCTTCATTGGAATGTTTTTATGCATCCACCGTATAGTCCGGACTTGGCACCAAGCGATTACCACCTTTTACTCGCATTGTAAAACATCCTGAGTGATATGAAATTGGGATCAAGAGAAGTAAAAACTGTAAAAACCATTTGCTAAAATTTTTCGCCAATAAGAGCGAAGAGAGAGCCGTTATGAAGCTTCCTTTGAAATGGCAACAAATTTTGCAACTAAACCGTGTATATTTGAACCAAATCGGACAATCCGAAACATATTAATTAAAGTTTTGAATTTCACCTAAAAATAATGGATTACTTTTCCCCCAATCTAACATAACCATTAACGAGTTGAATATTGAAATTAAACCACTCAAAATGCTTAATATCGAAGCCGTAAAAATAAATCCACACGCGGAATCATATATGATTTTCGCTTTTTGTTTCCCTCTTCCACTTTCAACTCTTTGTGGTCGTTTGTCTGCTCTCAGCCACCACAACAAGGAACCATGCTAATCTTATATTTTATTCAACCAAGTATCAGTTTATGTTTTTCCTAAACGAAGCTTGATGTCTAGTGAACCTTCTCACGATTCAATAAGGTGCTCCTATAGATAACGGTACTCAGTATCAAACAAAGTAGTCAACCACACAAGACAACGCACAATGCGTTGAATGTATAGGAATGTGGGACAAAAATCATAACAGCAGAATTTAGCCATTGTAACACTTTGGTGTGATGGAAAAGATTATCAGAACTGTTGTTCAAATAAATGTCTCATGTTAATAGAATAATCGCATAAGTGTCTCAAGCGACAATATTCATCTAAAGTGAAAAGTTCTGATCATTTCGGATACACAGAAATCATTATTGGAGTATCTACTGGTTTGAATTATGGTGAAGTAGTTGTTTTTGAAGAGGAGAATAATTGTTTGCATAAGTGTCTCATGTCATCTGAATAAAAAAAATCTTTGTTTGTTAAAAGTGAAAAGGGCTAATCTTTTCGGAAACACATTGCTGACATTAATTACACAATTATTGCATCAATTGCAAAAGTGTCGCATATTCAACCGATAATAAAAATACGATTATGTATTTATCAAACTTCATATGATTTAGTCTTGAAGACTGTTTCGAATGACTTCACACGAAGACAAATTGTAGAAAATTATTTTTATATAATTTATAAACAACATCATACTAAAATACACTGCTTCTTCAAAATTTCCGACCAATTCCGACCAGTACGACACCCATACCTAAATTTAATACGACCGCAAAGGGTTAATCAGTATTCATTGTCATTAGAATAATATAACGTGAAGAATTACATGTTAGAATAACATGTAGAAGGTGTTCTCATTAACAGAAATTTGAAATTCATAATGAAACTATACAAATCAACCACCTGTCCATATTACCCCCACTGTCCGTCTTACCCGCACCTTCCCTATCGAGATTTTGTGTTTTTAAAGAATATACTTTTTTTTATCATCTAAATTTATATCATCATCATCAAAATAGGCCTTTTCTGAAGCAATACACTTTTTCCTACGAACCACCCAGTCATTGAAACACTTTTTATAGATGTATTCAGGAATTGCCTTCAGTTCGCGCAGAGAATTCGGTTTTATGTCTCCAATGCTGTCAAAAAGTGTCCCATGAAGCGGTAATTAAAGTTTCGGAAATAGGGAGTTCATAAACGCTTCGTCAGGTAAGATCTACATGATCTACCTTGGAATAATCCCTTCGACTCACCACCCTATGAAAGCGCTGTGCACTCATTGAAATGCCAAAGATGACGATTTACTCTGAAGACTTTTTATTCTTGATGTTTTAACGGGCAGAGTATACTGCAATGACCTATGTCAAAACGTCAGACTATACGCACCATCTCGACAGCCATCAACAAATCCTGGCGATTCCAAGTACCCGAATGGTCCAAACAATCTATCGGACGCTTGCTGTCAACCAATTATCTGAAGTTTTCTATTTCAATGTATGTAAATTGATCTAGAATAATAGGATTAAATCACTTTAAGTAGACCGCACAACAATTAGAATCAAGACCTTGGCATTAAATTAAAAAAAAACATCGGCGTTCATGCTTTCTATTGTGCCAAATGTCAATTGTTTTGTTTGCTGCATGCACTCGATGTTTTAAGTATCTTAAGGACACTATACACTGCGTTTCATAATTTCAGAACCACCCAATTTATGAATTTCCAGAGACTTGTAAGAAGTTGGTTTAATTGAAGTTTATAGTATAGAATACAATAACTATCTTCATTTATAAGACTGGTCATTGGAACTTCATTGTAGTGTTCAGGCGCGAAACATTCAAGAAACTAAAATTCTCATGTTTCATAACTATAGAACCAGATGGAAAAACTCTCACTCCTTTACAAAATTAACGCCAATTCCACATAAATTACAATAGGTTTCTAATTCGTAGGTCGTCTTTAGCTCTCAACCAGTTCAAATCACCCATTCGAGATGGTTTCGACCAAACTGTGCCATGTTGTAGTGTGTATCTCATTCTACGCATAGGATACTGCTCGTTTAAGCTCTTCAAATCACTCATACTGCTTTGTCATCACTTCATAAAATCCGGGAGGTCATGACATGGTTTAATGAATAGGGGCATCAGATTCTGGTCTGGTCAGCTTTTTACCAGATCAAAACCCTATCAAGAACTTATGAGAAGTGATCGTACGAATAGTAGATGCAGCTTACATGCAGTGTGAGTGATTTGAAGAGCTCAAACGAGCAGTATCCTATGCGTAGAATGAGATACACACTACAACATGGCACAGTTTGGTCGAAACCATCTCGAATGGGTTATTTGAACTGATTGAGAACCAAAGATGACCTACAAATTAGAAACTAATTGTAATTCATGTTAAATTGATCCTAATTTTGTAAAGGAATGAGAGTTTTCCCATCTGGTTTTATAGTTATGAAACACTGGAATTTTAGTTTTCTGAATGTTTCGCGCCTGGAGACAACAATAAAGTTCAAATCAATTATACATGAAGTTAGTTATTGTATTCTACACTATATACGTCAAATCAACCGACTTCTTACATATCTCTGGAAACTCAGAAAAATAGAGTGGTTCTATAGTTATGGAACGCAGTGTATTATGATGCTCAAAATACATACATGTAATCAATGGATGACCATTCAATTCTCCACACGCTTACTTAAATTGTAAAATCAAAAATCAGACAATGAACCCCAACTTGGGAGGCCAAATCAACCACTTCATTTGACCAGTGCAATCATGCTCTGTGGTCTCGACCACAACTGCAGCATCTTTGTAAATAGTAAGATAAAACGGATCATCAATCCAAGCACGATTGCTATTTCCGTCACCTTTAGCCCGCAAGCATCATAATCCCCGTAATTATGCTAACAAATACACTCGAAGCGGGAAAGCATGAAGGATACTGTTTCTATTGTCCCCACAGCTTAGTATATTGTTACGAAATCCGTGTCAGGCAATTGCTTTTGATATCACCCACTCTCTTCGACGATTTTGGTCCTGAATGACACGATTCATGTAAATCAAGCGGCCGTAAAACCGGTGGTGAGAGGAAACTGAGAAGGGAAGATGAAATACATTATAAACTCACCGTGATGGGCAGTTCCAGCTCGTGGGTTTCGTTGCCCCGCCAGATGGTCGAGTCGGGCGAAAGTGGCTGAATGTCACAGTCCAGTGTATTAATTTTCTCCTGCAACCGGGACAGAGGCGTGATGGCTTGCTTTGTAATTAAATTTT
Source organism: Toxorhynchites rutilus septentrionalis (assembly GCF_029784135.1). NCBI lineage: Eukaryota > Metazoa > Arthropoda > Insecta > Diptera > Culicidae > Toxorhynchites > Toxorhynchites rutilus. The sequence continues at coordinate 134,052,433 of NC_073746.1, forward strand.
CACTAGGGCGGGGTGCGAGATGTGGTTTGCGTTGCTGCTGCTGCTGATGTTTTGAACCAGGTGCTGCCCGATTCAACGAGGCTGCCTTGCTGCTATCCTTGGTTAACTTTGAGGTAACGGCAATGATGGCGGAAGCGGCCGCGCCTAAGGACTTTATCTTCTTCTGTTGGTCCTGGGGGTGGTGGGAAGGTAACCGCTGCTGTTGCTGCTGCTGGGCGGTCGGCTTCGAGGTGCCAATGACAGTCGAAAGTTTGTTGTTGTTTGGCCGATTGACGGACGTACTTTCGATGGGTGTCGGTGAGACGACTTGTGGTTTCGAGGAGGGATCCATCGTGGAGGGGAAATTCTCTCGTGGAATAAAGTTTGTCTTCAGAAGATGCTTTTTGATGTCGGATTCGATAGGAGCGGAAACTTTCGTCGGGTTGATCGGTTTGGGCGAAAAGTTTTTGGTGGTCACAGTTGCTTGTGGAGCCGGTTTGGATAGGGTTTTCGCGGTGAGAATGTCCTTTTCCGAAACGATTGCCGTCGTTTTCTTGGGAACGGGTGAGTTTCGATTTGTGTGGCGGTGGTCACTGTCGTTCATTACCTGATGGTGTAATTCACTGTACAGCTCTTTGCTGTTGTAGAATTTCGTTGTCGAGAACTCGGGTTTGTCTTTCTTGCTTGCGTCGTTCGGGTCATGCGGACCTCCACTGCTGTCGGTCTTAAATTTTGTGTTGGCAAAATCAATCTTCTTGAGTGGGGCCGAATTAAAGTTATTAATTTTCGATGTGGTTGGATCATTCTTTTTGACACGCCGTGGGATGAACAAAGTGCCATAGTTGTCTTTCACAATATCACTGCCACTGACAGCTATTGGGATGTCTTCATCTGTGGTTTGGGATATTTGGGTGGTGGTTCCCGGTATCGGCGAGAGCGACGGAGGTACTTGGGTGGATAATTGCTGTGACGAAGAAAATGTGACTGAGGAGACGGCAATCGTTATGACCTCGTCGTCTTTCTTCTTCGCTAGCGCCGCCTTTTCCTCATGGGATTCTTCCTCTGGCGAATCGAAAGTTTTATACCCTTTGAAATTCTCTTCAATCCTGCTAATGACTTCATCATTCTCTTCCAGCTTCTCGGTGATGTTATCGATGGCGGATTTTCTCTCATCACTGGTCGAAGTTTCCGAGGTGTCGTCAATTAATTCGATCTCAATTTTAGTGGTGGAAATGTCACCGTTTTCCTGTCCCTTTCGTCCTTCGTCATTGCGATCCTCAGAAGAGCTGTCAGTTTTGCTGTCCATTAACGGCAGAAGTTCCGACGGTTTCATAATGGTTGATTCGAAAAGTTTCTCATTATCTTCATTGCGAAGGATTGCTTTTTCCCGTTGCATTATCTCCTGAATAGCATCCTGCCGTTGGATTTCATTCACCCCAACGGGGGGTTTGAAATCCTCCAATTTAGAAGGATAAAAATCATCAATATTAATCTTGCTTGGATAAACCGATTTGGCAGCCAGGGCACCAGCGGGAATTTGCATACTTTCGCTATCAGTTTCATGTAAACCATTGTCGAACTCATCAGTTGTGATCTCGGCAATCTTGATTCTGTATAAACCATTTTTCTTTTCAACACGAATTTCATTCGACAAATGCTGCTCCTCGCTGGATTCGCCCAAATTCATGATTTTCTCATTGGAAATTTTGGTGTTTAGTGTAACCGTAGATTGACCACCATCGCTCGTAAGTTCTTGGGGGAGCCCTTTAGTGGATGTTGTTTCCATATGGCTCTCCTCAGAAATACTTGTGCCCTGCTCTGTTGCTGCAGAGGTTGTCGCTCTTGTCGTAGAAATAACGTTAGGAGACTCGCTCGAGGACATCACTTGAGCGGATACACTCTCTCTGCTCTGCTGTGTAGCATTTTCCGGTTGTGTTGCATTCATCAGTACCGGCTCATCATCCGAACGTTCCGTTCCCGTGCCAACTTCAACCGTGAATGACCGAATGCCGAAGCTAATAACAGGAGTCTCACTTTCCAACTCAATATCCCCTTTCTTTTCGTTCATACCGTCGTCCAGCAAACTGGCAGCACTGCTGCTGCTGCCTTCCTCCAATTCCGTAACGAATCCAGTCGTCAATCCTTCCGTTCCCACTGTAGCCCCACTTATCTCGACAGCACTCACGGTATCACTAAGCACGGTCGATGACGATAAGCTTTCCGACCCGTCTTCAATTTCCGCTTTCCCTGCCGTGCTGAAGCTTCCAGCAGGCGTCGTTGTCACGGCTTCAATTTCACTCACAGCACTGACAGCCCCAGCGGTGGCCACTATCAGCAACTCGTCCCCGGATGTGGCCTCCATCGATGATATCTGCACCGAATGCACACTCGTCGTCATTGACAAAATCATCAAAGGCAACAGCCAAACCCATAACTTTCGCGAGGACGACATTTTTCCCCGTTTTCAATTCAACTTCTCGGTTATCCTTGGAAAACAAATATTCAAAGTGCACTCCAATTTTGGTTTAACCATACACACCTAAACCATTCACTTGCCGAAATTCCATTCGCCGTTCTCTGAAACACTGACACTGATGCTTCAATAACGTTTGATCTGCTTGTTTTCACGGATATTCTGCTTGGAAACGTATTTTTCAACTTGGCTTCTATTGTCCTTTCATATTGTACATCCGGAGGTCACCGCCACTCGAGTTTTATTCGTGGTGCAATAGAATAAAAAACCTGAAAAGAAAAAAAAACCAAAGGTTAGTTTCCGGCGGATAGCTCGACAAAATTTGCGATTGAGAGGGGAAGATACTAATTATATGCCAGGAAACTTTTCGAAAAGGGAAATTTGCAATCGCACAGGTGCCTTCGAATTTGGTTATTTTTGTCCCACAAATAACTGAACGTGGAACCGTTGTCGCTTGGAGACAGGCGGAAGCGCTTCTATAATGTGTCTTGAATGTGATTTAAAGTGTTTTAGAGCATACAAATTTTCAAATCGCAATTTACCAGGCTTTACGAAAGTATTGATAGTAAAAAGTACGCATCTAGAGTATCATATTCCATCAAAAAGTGTCACTAACTCATCATTTAAAAAATCTGCATACAAATTGTCAAACAATCATTAATTTGAAAATGAATCTGGAATACGAATCTAGGATATGAATCTGATAAGTTTTATTTTTTTATATTTTTAAGTCATGATTTTTCATGGTTATGCCTTTCCCAAAAAAGAAAAATTCATAACTTTTGAAATATTGAACCGATTCAGATGATCGACATATCAAATTGAATCCAATGAGCTTTAGATTTTCATTAAAAAAATATTAAAATGGCAAAAAAAATGTATTTTGTGTTCATAATTATTGGTTGTATTTGTTTTTTATAGTTTACATGGTTTCGGGACCAAGGGCGCTACGTTTTTTTATATTTCTTCTTGAAAGTTGAGGTTTTTTTTTCACAACATATCCAAAAATCAGAGGTATTTTTTCCGTTTTTGAGTTACGATTTTTTGAAGTTCAGATGTTTTCGTTGCGGTAGCCGAATAGACAGATAACAGTGATTTGGGAAATCCATTTTGACGTAGGATTACGTCTTTCGGAAACATATTGAGGTACAAATTGAAAATCTGAAATCGAACACATCGTGAAAATTATCCAAGTTATTTCATAATGGATTGATGAAATGCAAATATATGCAAGTCGGGGGCATTTTGAAACGGTTTTATTTAGCTTGCCCTATTTGTAACATGTCTGTAGCGCTGTCCCACATTAATAGAAAGGGCCTGGCCGGGTAAGGGAGTAAAAAGTGCCCCCAAACCAAATCACTAGCTGTATGGCAAATATTGTAAAGGATATTAAATAAGAAATTTTGGTGGTTTATTTGAACCCCTATGTGGTTTGACGTAGGATCTATATTGAAAAACGCACTTTTTCGATTATTTCACGCCATCCTCAAAAGACCCGAGATGAAAATTTGAAAAAAAACTGAATGTGCATCTTACTACGGTGTATCAAAAAAAATTATCAAAACAAAATTTCATCAACAATTTTAGTACTAAAAAAAAAAATTGAAATTTTGATATTTTTTTTGGGATTTAGAGATTCAGTACTACTCTAATTCATATTTAAATGTGTTTCTACGGCTTTTCTAGATTTGTGTGATTTTTTTCAGACTTTTTTCAGTGTTGCGCGGTATCAAAAATATTTTTTTTATATTTCCAAAGAGTGGTTAGGTAAGGGAGTAAAAAGAGCCCCCAAACCAAATCACTAGCTGTATGGCAAATATTGTAAAGGATATTAAATAAGAAATTTTGGCGGTTTATTTGAACCCCTATGTGGTTTGACGTAGGATCTATAGTGAAAAACGTACTTTTTCGTTTATTTCACGCCATTCTCAATAGATCCGAGATAAAAATTTGAAAAAAACACTGAAAGTGCATCTTACCACGGTGTATCAAGAAACATTATAAAAAAAAAAATTTCATCAAAAATTTTAGTACTAAAAAATATTGAAATTCAGAAAAAATTTTTTTTGGGATTTTGAAATTCAGTACTACTCTAATTTATATTTAAATGTGTTCTTACGGATTTTCTAGATTGATAAATATCTTCAAGCTGTTTTTTTTTTCAAATATCTAATGATAAAAATAAAATAATAAAAAAAATACACAGTACAAAAAATGTTATAGATTTTCTGGCATTTCGAAATTTTGAAAAAAAAAATATAACTTTCAGACCACAAATCCGATTTGTTTTTTTTATTTTAATCTTACAATTGAAAACTACGAATACAATAAAATAATCGATTTCAAGAAAATAAAAATAATAATGCAGATGATGAAGAAAATTACAGCTATTCAGCTAGTGATTTGGCTTGGGGGCACTTTTTACTCCCTTACCCGGCCAGGCCCTTTGACCTCCTTCCTGTTGACCGATTGACCTGAAATTTGGAACACACCTTTATCTTTGCAGTCACTATAAAACTGCATATTTCATGATCATGAGAATCCAACATGACAGCCGCTACAAAATGGTGGATTACATATTTTCTCAAAACCTTATCAATATGGGTTTTTCCAAAACCCCATCAATATGGATATCAAATGAAAGGGCTCAGCTAGTGGAATACAGTTGTTTATGAAAAATGCAAATCCAAAATGGCCACAAAATGGCGTCGTATATAAATATATTTTTTTTTTCAAAACTTCATCAATATGGGTATCAAATGAAAGGACTTGACTAGTAGAACACAGTTATTTATAAAAAAAAAATTCAAAATGGCTGCCACCACAAAATGGTGTTATATATACTTTTTTTCAAAAACTAATCAGTATGAGTATCAAATTAAAGGGCTTGTACAGTAGAACACAGCTATTTATGAAAAATGCAAATCCAAAATAGCCCCTACCACAAAATGGCGCCATATATATTTTTTTCAAAATCATATAAACATGAGTATCAAATGAAAGGGCTTGACTAGTAGAACATATTTATTAATAAAAAATTCAAATAAAAAATGACCACCATTTCAAAACGGAGAAACGGTGAATTTCAATGCCCCATCAATATGGGTATCAAATGAAAGTGCTATCAAAACGTAGTAGATCATGAAAAATCCAAATCCAAGATGGCCGCAGCCCTCAATTACTTTTTTAAATGCTTTCATTCAGCTTAACCTGTTTGTATGTCTGTGGGTAGGTACCATGTATTTTTCAAATCCCCTCAATGTCGATATTAAATTATATGATTTAACTAACAGAATACAGTACATCATACAACTTTTCCGATGAAAATTAGGTAAGAAATAAAAATTTAAAAAAAATTGAATGGTTTTATTATAGAGAAATATGCCAAAGATATAAATAATGTACTAAAAACTAGTAAATAAAATAAGTGAAAAAAATAAGCAAGGACATTGTTGAGACTAAAATAAAAGCATGGGGTACGTTGCATTCCCATTATCCACATTTAATGGTTTCATCATATGCCCCACGAATTTATTTTAGTCTCATCAATGTCCTTGATTAATGAAGGATGGGATATGATAACTGCTAACTGCTACTTGCCTAATTATTTTCTAGATTTTAGTACTATCTATATTATTATTATGTTTAATTACAGAGAAACCGTTTAACTTAAAATGTTTTTTCACTTATTTTATTATATTGCAAGTAATGTGAGTGGTACGACTAATTCTAGCAAATAAAATTTAAATTTGGAACTTTAATGTTGGTTGCTTCGTGAAATTTCATATCAATGACCGATCATGTATTTAAAAAAAATTAGCACAAGTGTAAGTGTAAAATTGTATATGGTAGCATAAGTGTTCAAAATGACTTGATATATGAAACGATTTATTTCAATTTCCATAAATAATAACCAAGGTAGGTTTAAGCTGTCTGTGTTGTTGTGTTCATTTTCATCCAAGGAAAGTTTATACGGCGCGAAAAATTGGAAAAGTGAAGAAATGTTAGAAAAAGTGATTTTCCATATGCTCCACATATAGTATTAGGTGTTCTTAGTCCAATTAAAATTCATGTTGGGTTAAATAAATACTCAGAAACTAAAAATTATAAAAGAAAATTACGTTTTCCATTTCAAACACATATTATAATCTATTTTAAAGTAACATGTTTTTTACAGGTGAGAAAAAATGGCAATTGTGTTCGGTATCGATCTTATATAACATTGGAGAGTTATTTTTTCTGTATTTCATCGATACATAACACAGAAGGCATCTCATCTATCACAGAGGACGGTTTTCTTCATATCTCATTCCACTTCGACATCTTTTATCTGATAGGCACCATCCAACGACTGTTCAACATCCTTCTGTCATCATCACTCGGTAAACACTGGTGAAGTGAACAAACAATACCCAAAAACCAAACAAAACGGCCTTTCTCGAGGCCACCAACTCATTATCAAACGATGTAATTCATCAAACATATCCAAAATCAACAGATAGCCTAACGGAATCCTACGTCAACTATGCGGTCGTGTCTCGGACACAATCCTCCTGTGACTTTTTCTTGTCTCTTTATATCAAGACTGGGTACCCTAATGTTCAAATAAAAAAATACGGGTCTAATTTTTTGGCTGGAGACCAGTCACCGCGATTTTGAGCAAAATTGAAACACTTTAAAAAAACATTTTTTGTCTTAGAACCCCCATTTCCATTGTAGGATGGACCTAAAAATCAACTTTTCCTCATTTTTTTTTTTCAAAAATCACTTCATAGCTCATAACTTTGAACTGCTGAACCGATTCAGATAATCGACATATCATCGACATTATTCTTGCAAAAAAATTGGGTGATTGTCGCATAGATCTAATCTAGTCTCATATGAATATTGAACTACGACTGAAAACTAGGACTGAGTTACGATATTTTGAAATATCATAACTCAAAAACGAAAAAAATGTTTTCAGAAAATGTTATGTAAAAAGATTTTAAGAAAAAAATGTAGCGCTCTCCTTCATTAACCATGTAAACTATAAAAAACAAACGCGATCAATAATTACGAAACCAAAATCGATTTTTTTACAAATGAACTATTGGTAATTAAGTTTTAATTCGATATTTATATCATCTGAATCGGTTCAGTTGTTCAAATGTTCTGAATTTTTGTAAAAAATATTTTAAGAAAAAAAAAGATTTTTTTTAACCATTGGTTATCTTTGAAAAATCAGAACCTAAAAACGAAAGAAATCACATCTCGGATTTTTTGATATGATGGGTAAAAAAACTCAGTTTTCCCTCTAGTCCATAGTCATGTAAATTATAAAAAAAACAAATGCAATCAATAATTATGAAAATAAGATCCAAATGTTTTGCAAGTGCAATATTTTTTGACGGGGGACTACGTCTTACATTAAGGGTGCCAAATCGGAAAACAGGTCTCGGTTTTATGAAATAAAATTAACGTAAATAACTATTTTCACTGCGAACGGATTTTAACGATTTGCATACCAATCGAATCGGAATTTTCTATGATTTGTTTGATATGCTATCCATCAGAATCCCATAATCTGTATATGTTTTAAATTGATGAAAATTAGAAGCATTCCCATTTTCCCATACATTTGTTCTGCCCATTTGTGTGCTTCCCCGAACAGAGCTGTCAATAATGGGCAACTTATGCAGTCGTTAGAATAGAAACAACAAAGAGGAATAGCAAAAAAAGAATATTTGCGAAGTAAACGCCCTTGCGTACTAAGTAAGCATGTGAATAGCACACCTTCAATACTTTTAGTTGCTATTCGTATTTGCTCTCGTGCGCATCGGTTCTGTTCTGATGCAACAAGCTCCTAGCTTTGTTGACGCTTTTGACCGAGAGTCGAGAAACGATTTCTCATAAACGGTAATTTTCGCAATGTTTCACTTTTATCGCTGCAACTATGTGCATTTGTTAGACACGTGCTTGATGCTTGTTGAATGGCGATGCACGGAAGATGCCTCTCGTTGAATACTCAGTGCAATACGTGCATTGATATAAAGAAAAAAATTGTGACATATGAACAATTAGTGTGTTGTTCTCGCAAAACCAAAAAAGAATCGTTGCTTCTCGAAATGATTCAACAAAACCACGCGAGCCATTAAACCTTTTCAGGGTCCCTGGAACTTTTACTAAAGCGTTATTTATGAAATTCGTATTCGCAAATAATATCCAAAATGATAAACCAACAAATATAAAAAAAAAAGTGTAGTCCTACGTCCTAAGCGGTCGCGTCTCGAATACAACCCCTCGAATTTCAAAAAAAAACTAGTTAATTTGCTGTGTTGTGATATATCGATCAGCTGAATGGGTTCAGTAGTTCAACAGAAAAAAAGGGAAAATTTTATTTTGTGGATCACCCAAACATGGAAATGAGTAGGTACCCATTAAAAAAAAATGGTAAGTAATGAAAAAAAATTAGTGGGTTACTATGATATAACCGCAAGGTTGACGTGGAACTACCTTAGCTTAACAATCATTCGTTTGTATTGATTAAATTCTTGATTGAATGAAACAGTTTCCAAATTCAATTGAGTTCAATATATTTGCTCTGTGAGTGAAAAAAATGAACAAATGCCGTGTAAAGTCAATTCATTTATTGTGATTGATTGTTCTTCGTTACAAGTAAATTTAATGACGGACCTTTTACGTTTGGTATGATGACTAGAACAAAATATATGTACGGAAGGATTATCAAACGTTTGATGAACCAGCCTAAGGCTGAAAATCTTTCCAATAAAGACAAAAAAAAAATTATCAAACGATTATTTTATTTTACATTTCCCTCTGAAGTTTACATCCCAAAAGTGTACATACTTCTCGAATCTCGAATTTGCTTGAAACTGGGAAGTTCATTCGCTTCTAGTGGCTGCACGATTTTCCCAGGTTTCTAAGTTTAGAAGATCATGTTAGGACAGACATATTCCACTCTGCACAAAGGCAAGCGAGGACAAAAGTACTCGCAGTTTGCATTTATTTGCAGAGCCGATTACCCCAGAAACCTCGGTTTTGAGGTCTGTGTTAGGGAAACACATTTCAATCGGAACAAAAATACCCCCGATTTATATGAATTCGCAATGCCGATTTCCGTACGCTTCATGGATTTGAAGTCTGTGTTAGGGAAACACATTCCAGTCGGAACAAAAATACCCCCGACTTACATGAATTTGAAATACCGATTTCTCCAGGCACCTTGGTTTAGAAATCTCTATTAGGGAACACATTTCGGTGGGAACAAAAGCTCCCCCTACTTTCGTTCTTCTTCTTCTTTTTGGCTTTAAGAGGGTTTAAACTTTTCAGTTCACTCGCCTCTAGGCTCTTTCGTGTGCTTGCAATGCCGATTTCGCTGCTTGGTTTTAAAGTCTGTGTTAGGGAACATTTTTCGATGAGAACAAAAGTCCCCCTACTTTCATGTATTTGCAATGCCGATTTCCCCAAGGCTGAAGGCTTGGCTGTGTTAGGGAAACCGTAAATCGGGCCAATCAAAACGATGCAGTTAGGGCGTTTAGATAACGCCTAATATTTTACAGTTATTCAATTGTTTATCTAATGAAAAACAACATTTTGTTAGTTGCGATAGATGCGTAGAAATATTCCCTATCAAGTGATGCAAACATCTCTACTATCCAGTACGAAATGTTCGAGTTATAAGCATTCGAAATCTTTCATGTTCTGTGTTTAGGTTTTCATTTTACCCTCCATATATTCCGGTTAGACGTAGTCCCACTTCAAAAAATAAAAATATGTGTCTAATATTTTACGATAAGGAACGGAACTACCATTTTTCACGAGAATCTGAGGGCCACTATATAGGTTTGACATGGAGTGGCTGTACAGTAGAGACCCGATTGCCATTGCCCTTACCATTTTCGATTCAACGGAACACGATGTTATATGCCTCAAAGCAAATTTAAATTGGACTAACAGCACCTAATACGATATGTAGACCATATGGGAAATCACTTTTTCGAATATTCCCTCAATTTTCCAATTTTCCAATTTTCCACGCCGCATGAACTTCCCTTGGGTGAAGATGAACACAACAAATGATGACCAATGAAAATGGTCATCTCGAATTTCAAAAAGTTACCCCACAAAAAATATTCACCACCTCGAAAAAACACCCTATGCAAAATATTAACTCAATCGGACTCAAGGGAGAGTGACGCAAAGCGGTTAAAGTTTGAGTTTTTTGAAAATCGAAAAATCACCCAAGGGGGAAACCAGTAAATGAAGTCCGAATGAGTTTTTTTTTGACAAAAAAGGTCTCGAGATAACTGTAAATCTCGACGATTAATACAATTTTAAGACATTTAACGTCAAACTTTTTTTAAAAAAACCTCTATTTTCGGTGATTTTTCGTTTTTCAAAAAAACTCATATTTTTACGCCTGTGACACTAATAAATGAAGTCCGAATGAGCTCATATTTTGCATAGGGTATATTATCGTGCAAATCAACATTTCGTAGCAAATTCCGAATGAAAAATCGAGATAACTATTTTTAATGGCACCCAAAACCATACTTTTCGTTTTGTACTCTGAAAAAAAATCAAGTACCAGAATGCCGATTTTTGAAAAAAAGACAATTTTCGAGATGACTTATGGACTGTTGGACTGTAATGGACTGTAATGGACTGTTAGACCATTTGATATTTGCGCTAGCGAAATTGATCTTTGGTCGAAACTGGAAATGGAATTTAATGTGATGAAACGCACTCCTATATCTTCTTCTATCTATACCAAAAAAAAACTATAGTGTTGTATCTAGGACACGACCGCATATTTTCGACGTAGAACTACACAATTATATTATGCAATCCACTTGTTTAGCACTTCGAATATTATTTAAGAATGCATCGAATTTTTTGTAATAGATTATGTTCTTTGCTACAAATAAATTTGATGAATGTCCTTTTACTTTTGATATGATGCCTAGGACTACCAAAATATGCGAACGAAAGAATTGTCAAACGATCATTGTATTTTCCCTCTGAAATTATTGCATCACTCATGTTTACGTAGTTTTCGAATCGCTAGAGTTCATTCGCCTCTAGTATCCGAAATGACGATTTTCTCAGACTTCTCAGTTTAACGTTTTATGGAAACAAATTCCGGCCTGCACAACGACAAGCGAGTACAAAATTACTCAACACCAAAAAATACCCCCGACTTGCATGTACTTGTAAAGCGGATTCCCCCAGGCACATTAATTTTGAAGTCCGTGTTAGGGAAACACAGCTCGGTGGGAACAAAAATACCCCCGACTTGTATGTATATTTGCAAAGCGGATTTCCACAGGTACATCGGTTTAGAAGTCTGTGTTGGGGAAACCGCAAATCGGGCCTATCGAAACATGCCAGTTTGAATAAAGCTTGACATTTTACAGTTATTCAATTGTTCATCTCATGAAAAATAACATTTTATTAATTTTGATAGAAGCGTAGAAATATTTCCTAACAATCAATGTTAAACATCTTTCCGATCTGTTAAGAAGCATTCGAAATACGGGTAGGGTTAGCACACTAATCAGCAGAACAAATGTATGGGAAAAAAGGAAGTTCTTCCAGTTTTCATGAATTTCAACCGTTTAGAGATTAGCGAATTGTAATGTATAGCATATCAAACAAATCTTCAGAATTCGTTCACAGTGAAAATAGTTAATAACGTTAACTTTATTTCATAAAAACGTGACCTGTTTTCTAATTTGGCACCCTTCCTGAAAGACGTAGTTCTACGTCAAAACAAGGATCGACGAATGTGTTGATAAGAGCAGAACTCGAGGAAGGAAATGTCCGATTCAGGGCTGTCTTTATTCTATCATATTTTCTGTATAAAACATTTATTCCATGTAACGAAACATGTACAGAAACATGTTATTTGGAAATGGTTGAATAATCTTGAACGGGAATTATGTCTGAAAATAATCTGATATTATAATGATGAGTTTTATTAGAAATACTAGGAATTTTATAGTAAAAGGTAAATTCAATGGGGTCGAATAGAAGATCAATCAATGAACAGTTCCGCGATTGGACCCATGAACTTGCTCATAGTAAGAAAACGTGAATGTTTGAAGGTATTGATAACAAAAAACAAATTTTGGGTGGGACGAAGTTTGCCGGGTCAGCTAGTCCAACATAAAATGACTGAGCAATAAACGTTTGAAATTGGACATTTTTCACGATGCGATCGATTTTCTTTTTTCAATTTGTACCCCCAATATGTTCCCAAAAGACGTTAAAACGTTAAAACGCAAAAATACAGAAGCACTCTTTCGGCATGAAAATCGATGACAAAATTACCTTATTTTGTAAACATCAATTACAACAATTCATGTAAGGGCAACCTTCACACAAATGAATGTATTATAAAAATACAACTATACACTGCATTCATTGCGGCAAAGCTCACCCGTCAAGAAGTCGCCAAATACAATAACAAAGACAGAGATCTATTCCTGTCTAAACGCCACTTCCGCTTTCCGCTCTCGTGCAAGAATAGTCACACCATCAAACCGCATAGAAAACTCTCCAATCTACCTTGAAGAAATGCATAAGACAACAGCCATGCGTGAGTGTGATGGAAAGATACAGGAGCACTCTTCACCAGACGTCATGAAATCGAAAATATTCTTTCACCAAACAAAACTGCACCGTTTTTGTCTGCAATATCTTCCATACTCTCTTTGTATCGAGGGAAATCTTTGTGTGTGTGATATCAGCATTAATAAAGAGTCGGTTGATAAGGATAATTGAAATCGCTATTGAGTTGGTTAGCACAAAATTGTGTTAGTCCACAAACTCTTTGAAATATCAGAAAAAAACGATTATTTATTTCTTCCCGGTATTGTTGCCCACTACACCAACACAATGTTGATCATTGTTTTGATCTGGAATCAAAATCTAAAGTGTGAATGAAAATATTTTCGAATTCCGGAACTGGAATCTGGAGTCTCAAAACTGGAGTCTGAAATCAGATTTAGATTTTAGACTTAGATTCAACCTGGAATATGACACTGATTCCAAACTTCAATGTACAGAATTGAAATTCTGCTTCCAGATCATAATTCTGAATCTGAATTAGAAATCTTCTGAATAATTCGAAATATAAAATTGGAATCCGAATCAAAACACGGATAAGAAATCTGATTTTAATTTTTTAGATCCGAAATCTGTACATAACTGTACTCTGTATTTGTACATAAAATTGGATTTGAAATTTCAATGTGAAATCTGAATCTGAATCTAACTTCAGATTTATTATTTAATTTCCGTTCCAAATTTCTATTTGAGATCCTAAAATGAATTGCGTATATCACCAGGTAAACAGAAGCCTTCTTCACTTGGAAACATTTGAATAATCTTCAATCGGAAAATTGTTCTTCTTCTTTTATATATCTCCATGGTCATTCCGGCGAAACTGACTCTGACATTTCTATATCGTTTATAATTTTATTTCGGCGAAGGAGGAAGCCGAAACCAAACTTCTAATACCCCTGCCAAAGGACTTCGTTAACAGCTATTCTTCTCATCCCTGCCCCAATTTAGTTATCTTGAGAATTGTCGGCCGGTGGCCTCCACTCACATTTTATCCCATTCGCTGCACTGTTTAGTGGAAGAGCAAACAAAATCCTATTCGTTTGAAGCCGCACACAATCTGTCTTCATCAGATGGATATACACCGGGAGCAGCGTGTAGCGCAACGCAAACAAAGAAAAATGTCCGTTGCCGAGGGGCAAGTGAAATCAGCTCGTAATTTGCGAACTTACCGAACCATTATCCCGAATGATTCCGCTGGGATTGTCATCGTTATGCAGTGGAACGACCTTCCGCTGCGCGTTGTGAATGAATGTTAATCGTGACTTGACTCACACACTCTCGAACCACTGCGGCAATCGTTTGGGGAACAAATCAACGAAAAGTTGAGGGTGGCCTTTGATGAGATGCTGCCTGTGTTAGTCTGTTAGCAGCAGTGCAAATTCATTCCCAGGACGGGGCCTTGCGGAATTTAGTGTCCTACGAATCTCCCTAGGTTGCTACTAGCCCCATTGCAAAAAATTGTATAGAAAATTAAGGCCATCAGAGATTCCTGCACTGATGTTAATGTGGATCTGTGGCTGTGTTACGGACAGCACAAGTAAAGCTACGAATTGTTCCTCCAACCTTCCATTGCGCTGTCAGGCAGAAAATTTGATAACCTGGCAAAGTTCATTTTGACGGGTTAAAGGAAGATTAATGTGCCAGCGATGATTTTCTTTTTTATGAAGCACAGAAACGCTAATTACGTGATTTATACATTTTTTTGAAGAATGCAGGGTCATTGACATTTCACGTACCCGTTTGTGTGTATCTAAAATGTTGCATAGACTCTAGTATTAAATTTCAATCATACATACAAAACTTCACCCATGCTTTCCAAGAGTGGGGTGCTATTTCATCTGATTACATTTGTTTATAGAAGGATAATTTAAATGCTGATGCACTCAAAATTGATGCCAGTTTCATTCTCCATTTCCTACACTTTGTCAACATTACATCAGTTGACGACGTTGATGATCGATATGATTTACCTCATCTTGACAGCGTTTAAATTTCATCCATTGCAAAAATTGCAACATACACTTAACATGAACTGACATGAACATGAATAGAAAACTTTAAACAAACTCTATAACAAATTTCGTACAAACTTCGCGTCAATTAAAGGGCAGGTGTGTCAGCTTAGTCAAAAGACAAATTGTTTCTTTGTGTGGGTTTTTCAAATGATACATTTTCAAAAGGATGTGTGATTTAAACGCACATCAACTAATGTTTCTACAAGAATATGTTGATGACAGAATTTTATTTATTTGAAGTGCATCAAAAATTTCGTGTGATGTTTCGTGCGACTTTTTTTGTGCGGTATTTGAAAAAAAATAAGTCATCGTTTTTTTTTTCTATCTCTGATATGTATTACATGGCTCTACATAGGGACTGTGTCAGCTAATTCCCATTCTCATGTTTTGTTCTGTTTATTTTAAGATGACAGTAGGAGCTTATTGAAAGGAACAAATGGTTGATTTTATGATGCGCAAGTGAGTAGGCCGCTTATTGAAGTGAAAAAAAGAAATCGAATGTTTATCACGAATTGAATCATTAGGATTTGGGTTATTTCCTTAACACGTTAAGCCCCGATTTTTTCTTGCTGCGCTCATCAAGAGCGTTTGCACAATATCAGTGTCGGTCCCAGTCCCCAAAGATAGTTATTGTATAGATAGAAAATAGTCAGCAATTCGACTAGAAGTAGCCACATTTTGTAAAACATCCGAAAATAAACCGTATATATTTTTATTTTATTATTTTGTATCTGTCAGTCCTAGTCTACCAGCACTTTCCTACCAAAAAGCTCAAAGTCGGCCTCTAGGGACCGACGCAGCACTCAACGTGTTAAGGAAACTTTTTCATTTTTTTTATTGTGTAGAGAACACTAGTTTTTAAAGCTACCGGTAAAGTTTAGTACTATTTTTTTGTGCGGTCCCTATCCCCACACAAAAACAGATTTGCCTGTATTCAAAAATATTGTGTTACGGTGTTTGTGGTCGAACTCCTACGAAATGGCTCGACCGATTTTGATGAAATTATGCACAAAAACTTGGTAGGCATGAGAATAGGTCGTAAACTATATATGACACTGCTAGGGTACCGATTACTATATATTAAATACCGATTAGGGTGGCCCCATGCAAAAAAAAATCTGAATAGTTTTTTTTTCTTAGTTTTGGCTTCAAACCATACAAATTACCAAAATGAACTTCAATTCCCTATTTTTGAACGCGGTTTTAGTATTTCTGCATAAACAATATTCAAATAATTCAACCGTTATTCGTTTTTGAAAATGAACAAATTTATTTACGTTGTTAAATGACAGATGGCGCTGCGTCCGCTTCATCAAAC
Source organism: Toxorhynchites rutilus septentrionalis (assembly GCF_029784135.1). Lineage (NCBI taxonomy): Eukaryota > Metazoa > Arthropoda > Insecta > Diptera > Culicidae > Toxorhynchites > Toxorhynchites rutilus. The sequence continues at coordinate 134,068,850 of NC_073746.1, forward strand.
TTTCATCCATACATGTGCAAGTAACCTCAATTCGTCTAAAGCCAGGCGCATCACCGGCGAGCTGGAAGCTTCGTTATTGAAATACAGTAAGTTACCTCTAATTCGACATACCGAGGGCCCACTCAGTATCGCATTAGAGGCGATTATGTCCTGTAATTGAACATTCGCGATGACAGTGGTACAATATCGACGTATGGTGGCGACTTTCAATCTGGAGTCATAATTTGGGTCTCAAACTCGATGTTTATAAAAATGTCCAATTAGAGGCGAATATGTCCAATTAGCTAGATGTCGAATTAGAGGTAAATTACAATACTTCAAATCACACTTGCTTGAACTACAAAATCACAATCACGCTATGGTCATCAGTCCTGATAAAACACTAGCTGGAGAGAAGAACACGTGTATAGATTTTATGCGCAAGCGTTAATTTGGGATTCATCGTTGAAACATTTTGACACACGACTGCGATTCCTACGAAACAATCACCAAAGCGACGTGAGGAAGAATACATTACCTGGCGAGACGCTATCATGAGCAAAGCCGACACAGTTTTTGCTATTGCTTGGCCAAAAACGCAATTCATTGACATTACATAAATGACAATAATGAAGTCCAGTCGTATTCGGTCTCACCTATTGCTGAATGTATTCGGTTGAATGGAAGAAGTGAGGATTACATACATTTTTTATTTGGTTAGTCCACAAAATACGCCCCAATGAAATCGATAGTGTAATTTCCTTAGAAATTCCAGATCTGTATACTGATCAACCACTCTGATGATGGTTTTACATTATGGATGAAGTTTTGGTAGAAATGCAAGGAAAGTTATAGAAAATAAAGTTTAGTTAAGGTCAGGGCTATTTCTTCTATGTGTTTCAACGACATCGAGTGATAATTTTCATTCAAATTTCAACAATTCAAAATTGCTTCCGGATCTTCCGATCTGTCAGAGAGTACCGTTTTGTCTCATATTCCGAACACTTCATTTTTAAATACAAATTTACTAAACTTTAATGTTATAATTAATTGAATAATGAAAACACACACATTCTTTGAGGTATAGACTTAATTTTGACATCATTTACAGGTATCAATACAGCCTATAATTTATAATATTAGACATTTGCAAAAAGGTGAAGTCAAAACCAATGCTAAAATGTTTGCGTTAGCAAATTCCGTAAAAAACAAGCATCGTTCATTTTTAAGTTTTTGTAGTTGTTTCAACTGTTTTGATAGCTGTTTTCATGTTGAGTGCTAGAGAATGTAAGAACCTAGAAATAACCGGGTGAAAAAAATTATAGGAGGTTGTGTCCAAGATACTACCGCATTGTTGACGTAGAACTACGCTGTTATTTTATATAAGTCGCTTATTTATACCTTCGGATATTATTCTATAATGTTGTGAAATTTTAGAAACAACTACTTAGTAGAATAATCTCTGAAATGATTTTTTCATTGTAGAATCAGTTGACGATAATTGATTGATGATTCATTCTTGCCTTCGCAAAACAATCGTATGTCGCAATTTATTTCATGTCAATGCATTGAAAATTTAGCTCGAAGGCTATTCCGGTGGCCTTTTTCGAAATTGACATAGACTCGGCTACAGTCGATTATATACATGTTGCACCAGCACCATTATTCCATATCTCATAACTACATCAATATATCTTTGGCACCACATGTAAACAACAACAATGACAACACTTGCAAGTATCAAATATCATGCTACATGTTATTTAGTATTGCTTCAAAGGAATCGCACCTCTTGATATCGTTCGTACAAACTAAGCGTAAACCAAGCGCCAAACAAGCATTCACCATAGCATGCATACAGAGCCATACATTGGTGGCTTGAAACTACTAGCAATATAAACATTTCTCATCATTTTGCGCTATTCTCAAAATAAACGCTTCTGTTAATATTACTGGCCTCGAAAAGAGTTGCATTACATTCTCATGCTCGAGAGAGGCGCAGCTGTCACCCTTAGTGGAGGAAGTTTTGCTACTGGCAAGCAACATTAATCACATACAAAATTCCAGAACATTTACTTTCTTGATGACTAAACAAGAGAAATAAACTCTTTTTGTTAATAACAACCTCGAAAACAGTAGCAATGCTTCATTATGATCAATATTAGCGCAAATGCAATCCTAGTTGAAGGCAGTTTTGCGACTGGCACGCGAACCCAAATAACTTATAACATTCCAGTAAGATATTCAAGATGCGTAGTATTCCCAAATAATTTTTTGGTGCACAACCTTAACGTCTGCTTCGCCATAACGTCAGTTTAATGCATTGATGCATTCTCAAAGGCACCAACGAAGCCCTTATGAAGACGGAAAATAAACAATGTTCACTGCTTGGAAAAAGACTGAATTATGCCACACAGCTTTTACTCTGCTGTAACACCCATCGATGCGAATTCGCTGATGAGTTTATCAAGAGCGACCGCCTTCACCACCAGCGGGGGGAGCTTGATTTTGGTTGCTGCTTGGGTAACGGCGTTTACATTTTCGACCGACGCGCCGAAATCGCCTACTTCGCTGTTGTTCTGTGCGGTGTCACATTTACAATAGCTCGGTTCAGTGCGAGCGCTTTTCACTGCACCAACACCGCGTGCATCATTAGATGACGCTTACCTCGAAATTTTATTGCCCCTGGCAATGCGTTCGTTTTTTGCAGGGCTCGAGCCTGCCTTCCTCTTCTTCTTGCTCATCGCACACTACGCGAAGCGTCCAATTTATGACGCGGAAAGAAGAACACACGATACGAATAACGCGAAAAACGAACTGGAAAAACCACACGACGATATCGAAGTTGGATTACCACTGGTGGGGTCCAATCTTAGATCGAAGCGCAGCGAAAGCAAAGTGAACTGGATTGCTCAACAGTCCGATGCCGAATGAAAGTTTGCCTCAGCGTGATCCACTGTTTATACTCTAGGCAAGTATTCCCCTTCATTCTTCTTTTTTTCCTTTGTTCACGGAGACTTTAAATCCTACGATTTCCCCTCCGTTGGTCATCGATAAGTTGCTCGATATTGATATCTCTATTCAGGAAAGCACTCAAATGGACAAAACAAATGTATGGGAAAATAGAAACACTTAAAGTTTTCATGAATTTTAACCATTTACTAACCAGGGTATTCTATTGTATGGCATATTAAACAAATCTTACGGAATTTCCGATTCATTTAGTATGTAAATCGCCAAAATCCGTTCGCGGCAAAAATAGTTATTAACGTTAACTTTATTTCATAAAAACGTGACCTGTTTTCGGATTTGACACCCTTAATGAAAGACGTCAAAAATGATATTTTATGCAGAAATCTTCATTAAAATTAATATTGAAGTAGTGTTCGGAATGTGAATCAAATTTCTACGCATGATTCAAATTCCGAACACTCCATTTTCAAACGTAAATTTACTGAACTTTAACTTTAATTAACTTTAAATAATTCAATAATCAAAACCCAGAAATTCTTTGGGTTATAGCCTTCATTTTAACATCATTTACAGGTATCGGCACAGCCTATAATTTATAATATTGAGTATTTGCAAAAAAGTGACAGTCAAAACCAATGATTAAATTTTCACGTTGGCAAATTAATCGTTAGCATAGCATCGTTAATTTTTCTGTTTTAGTAGATTTTTCAACTATTTCGGTTGTTGTTTTTATGGTCAGTGTTAGAATTTGTACGAATCTATATATATATATATATATATATATATATATATATATATATATATATATATATATATATATATATATATATATATATATATATATATATATATATATATATATATATCAACTAACTATCAAGCTAATGGAGCCAAATTTGGCTCCGGGAAGGTTTCAGGGGTCACGAAGCGTTTCTATGGTGATTAGACACTCCTCCCCTCTCTTTGAGGGAGGGGGGCTGCCATACAAATGAAGCACAATTCAAGAATTAATCAAGCAAACGGAACCAAATTTGGCATGTGGAGGTTTTAAGGGGCAAGAAACATTTTTAAGTTGGTTCAACACTCCTCCCACCTTTCTAAGGGGGAGCTGCCATAGAAATGAAACACAAATTTCTGCATAACTCGAGAACTAATCAAGCAAATGGAACCATATTAGTCATATGGAGGTTTTAGGGTACAATAAATGTTTCTATGGTGATTAAGCACTTCACCCCCCTCTCTAAAGGGGGAGCTGCCATACAAATGAAACACCAATTACAAGGGGCACCCAAACACAAACTTCTGCATAACTCGAGAACTAATCAAGCACAATTTGGAGAACTCAAGCTAATCAAGCAAACGAAACCAAATTTGGCATGTGGAGGTTTAGGATGCAATCAATGTTTCTATGGTGGTTCGACACTCCTCCCCCTCTCTTAGGGTGGGCTCTCATACAAATGAAAAACAAATTTCTGCATAACTCGAAAACTAATCAAGCAAATGGAGCCAAATTTTGCATGTGAAGATTTTAAGGGGTACGAAACGTTTATATAGACACTCCACCCTCTCTTATTCTATCATATTTTCTGTATCAAACATTTATTCCATGAAACGGAGAAACATGTTATTTGCAAGTGGTTGAAAAATCTTGATCGAGAATTGTGTCTGAAAATAATCTGATATTATAATGATGAGTTTTAGTAGAAGTACTGATATTTTGACGTAGGATTACGTCTTTCGGGAACATATTGGGGTACAAATTGAAAATCGAAAATCGAGGACATCGTGAAAATTGTCCAATTTCAAACGCTTATTACTCAGTCATTTCATGATGGATTGATGTAATTTTTGCGTCAATCGATTTCGGCACTCCATAACAATTTTTTATATTGAAGAAAATAATATATGTCATGAAACTAACTATCGAACAATTGAGAAATCTCAACCACTATCCTAACGGAAATACCCACTACTGATTGGTCGAAATTGACGACACATGAAGCGGGTCCCTAACAGAGGCATCAAAACCAAGCTGCCTGGGGGAAATCGACATTGCAAATACATGAAAGTAGGGGGAGCCTTTGTTCCCACCGAAAAGTGTTCCCTAGCGGAGACATCAAAACCAAGGTGCCCGTTGGAAATTGGCATTGCAAATATATGCAAGTCGAGGGCATTTTTATATGGCAAGTAAGGTGAGTGATACGATTAATTCTAGCAAATAAAATTCAAATTTGGAACTTTAATGTTGGTTGCTCCGTGAAATTTTATATTAATGACCGATCCTGTATTGTGAAAAATTTAGCACAAGTGTAAGTGTAAATTTGTATATGGTAGCAGTTGTGTTCAAAATAACTTGCTATGTGAAACGATTTATTTAAATTTTCATAAATGAAAACCAAGGTGTGTTCCCGCTCGAGAACGGGTCGTTTGGTTTAAGCTGTCTGTCTTGTTGTGTTCATTACCACCGAAGGAAAGTTTATACGGCAAGAAAAATTGGAAAAGTGAAGAAATATTAGAAAAAGTGATTTGCCGTATGCTCTACATATAGTATTAGGTGTTGTTAGTCCAATTAAAATTCGCATTGGGTTGAATAAACACTCAGAAAGTAAAAAATTTAATAGAGAATTGCCTTTTCCATGCCAAATATGTTTTCCCTATATTGAAGTAACATGTTTTTACTGATGAATTGATAATTGTGTTCGGTATTGGTAATTATCTTATATTACAATTGGTGAGTTTTTTTTCTTTATTTCATCCATGCATAACATAGGAGTCATGTCGTCTAGAATCAAAGAGAGCGGTTTTCATCATATCTCGTTCCACTTCGATATCTTTTATCTGATACGCACCATCCAACGACTGTTTACCATCCTTCTGTCATCATCACTCGGTAAACACTGGTAGAGTGAACAAACAATACCCAACAACCAAACGAAATGGCCCTTTTCAGGGCTACCAAATCATTATCAAAGAGTTTAACGATGTAATTCTTCAAACATATCCAAAATCAACAGATAGCCTAACGGAATCCTACGTCAACTATGCGGTCGTGTCTCGGACATAACCCTCCTCTTATTTTTTTAGTAAATGGTAAATTCAACGGGGTCGATTAGAAGATCAATCAATGAACAGTTCTGCGATTGGACTCATGAACTTGCGCTTAGTAAGAAAACGTGAATGTTTGATGGTATTGATAACAAAACACAAATTTTGGGCGGGACGAAGTTTGACGGGTCAGCTAGTAATGAATAAAAAGTGATGTTCACAAGTGGCAATTAGTCGATCCATACTTTTGAATCAACTTGGCCGGTTATATGCGTTTCAACCATTAACGCGGGCCGTTGAAAAGCAAGGTGTAAGTGAAAAAAACAAAATAAATATGAATAGTAAATATTTTCCTCGTAGCTTTATCAACTAAAATTGATGGAAGCGTAGCAACTTGTAACTAACGTTACTATAACAGCATCGCAACAGTTGTTTGTTCATCGTAGTACTCTGGTATATTAGAAGTAGTCAAATAAAATTTTCATTCCAAATTGTTCTCTCAACTCGACCAGACGTCTTTTATTTCCACTTAATACGCTCAACAGGTTATGGGCCTGCGTTTTATGAGGAATTGAAAAGATGGAGAGGACCGGAATCGTCAAGTTAACCAACGAGAACTACGATTCTTGGAAGCTAGACGATGAATTCCTACTCGTTCGGGAAGGCTTGTGGAAGTATGTAGTTCCTGGGACGAAACCGGAGCTGGCTGCTGATCAGTCGAATGCTGTTGTGGTTGCTTCATGGGAAGATGGTGATCAACGAGCTTGTGCGACGATTGGGTTACTCCTCAGCCGGATCCAACACGGTAACATCCGGAATACAACAACTGCCAAAGCCGTGTGGGAAAATCTCAAGAAGCAATATGAGAAGAAATCGTTAACTTCAAAAGTGCATCTCTTGAAACGAATCTGTGATCTGAAGTATCACGAAGGCGACGACATCGAAGAGGATCTACAGAAATTCGAAGATTTGTTTGAGAAGCTTTCGAACGCCGGTACGAAACTGGACAGTGATCTTCAAGTGATCCTGGTTTTCCGAAGCTTACCCAGTTCCTTTGACGCGCTGACAACGACTCTGGAGAACCGATCTGAAGAAGAACTTACGCTGGAAATCGTGAAGAATAAGATCATCAACGAAGTTCTGAAGCGAAATGAATCTTCATCAGCGGATCCAACTGTGTTGAAAGCGGACGGGAAAACCAAGAGCGTGGTGTGTCATCATTGCCAGAAGGTTGGCCACAAGAAAAGGAATTGTAAGCTATGGCTGAAGGATCAGGATCAGAACGATCGAAACCAGAAGAACGGTAATACCGTGGATGATCGAAAACCTGTCCCCAAACAACCGAAGGCCAGAACTGCAAAATCGGAGGAAGAAAAGTTTGCATTCAGTGTCTGGGATGATGCTGCCGTGAATTGGATCGTTGACTCTGGTGCAAGTCTGCATATGAGCAGGAATGAGAAGTATTTTGTGAGCTTGGAAGAACCGAAGGACGATACACCACGTTTCGTAACGGTTGCGGATGGCAAAAAGGCTGCTGTGAAGGGGATAGGAAGCTGCAAAATAAAGTGCTACGGATTAAACGGTGAAGAGAAGGAAATCCTGCTAAGCGATGTTCTCTTTGTTCCGGAGCTCGATATGAACTTGGTATCCGTCGGAAGGTTGGTGCAGAAGGGCGCTAACGTCACGTTCGATGAGAAGGGTTGTACGATTGCGAGCGGACAACGAATTGCTGCTGTGGCACCTCGAATGAACGGTTTGTATCACCTATGTCTAGTAGAGAGGACGAACGTTGTCATCGAACAGAACCATGCGACGGACTGCATACACGAGTGGCACCGTAAACTAGGACACCGTGATGTTCAGGCCATCCTTGAGCTGGAACGTCGGCAGTTGGCTGAAGGCATTAAAATGAAGAATTGCGGGTTGACGATTACCTGTGAAACCTGTCTGCAAGGAAAAATGGCTCGTACACCGTTTCCAAAGAAGGCGAAGAAGAAGTCCAAGGTGATTCTCGATTTAGTGCACAGCGATCTTTGTGGGCCGATGAACACGGTAACACCTGGAGGACGACGATATTTCATTATCTTTATCGATGACTTCAGCCGCTATTCGACGGTGTACCTGTTGCGGGAGAAGTCAGAAACAATCGATGCGCTGAAGGATTTCGTACAGCAGATGAAAATTCAGTTCGGCAGGCCGCCAAAGGTAATACGGTCGGATCAAGGTGGCGAATACCGAAGCAAGGAACTCATGGCATTCCTAAAGAATGAAGGGATTTTGCAGCAGTTCACAGTAGCATACACGCCTCAGCAGAACGGCACTGCCGAAAGGAAAAATCGTTCGCTGGTGGAAATGGCGAGGTGTATGATTCTGGACAGCGGAATGGATTACCGATACTGGGGTGAAGCCATTAACACTGCCAATTACTTGCAGAATATTCTGCCGACGAAGTCAGTACAGAAGACGCCATATGAAATTTGGAAAGATATCAAGCCGGACATGAAGAAACTAAGGGTGTTCGGGTCTCCTACATTTGTCTATGTACCACAGCAGAAACGGAAGAAGCTCGAACCCAAGTCAGTCAAGATGACTTTCGTTGGATATTCGGATCAGCATAAGGCGTGGCGGTTCATTGACACGACAACGAATAAGGTAGTATTCAGTCGTGATGCAACTTTTCTGAGTACAAGTTTTGCTGATGGACAGAAGTGTATAAAAACAGAAGAAAAAGAAGATGACGTCGTAGTTTTTCCGCTAACACCGAACCCGTCCAACACATGGGAAGCAGAACGACCACCACAACCAGAAGACGATGATGAGGATGAACTTCCCAGTGACGACAGTATGTACGAGGATGCTGATGATCAAGATCTCGACGATAGTGAAGAAGAAGATCAGGCCCCGGACGTAATAAATGGTATCCAGGAACAGGAGGAGCAACTTGATTTGTAGCCCAGGGCTTCAGGCAACGCTCTGGACTAGACTATGATGAGGTGTTTGCGCCTGTAGCGAAGCAGGCAACATTCAGGGTACTTTTGACCATTGCGGCTAGGTGTAATCTACTAGTAAAACATGTGGACGTGAAGAGTGCATACCTGAACGGGAACCTCAATGAAACTATCTATATGAAGCCACCACCAGGAGTGCAGAAAGAAGATGGTCAAGTTTGCCTGCTGCGTAAAAGTTTATATGGCTTGAAGCAATCCGCAAGAATGTGGAATCAGAAGCTGAATGAAGTCCTGTTGCGAAATGGTTTCAAACAAGCTGTGGCAGATCCTTGTCTATACGTTCGGAAGCGGAACAACCAAATGACCTATCTCTTGGTATATGTAGACGACATGCTGCTGGTAACTCCAAACGAAGAGATTTACAACGATGTCATCCGGAGATTGGGTTCAGAGTTCGTGCTAACGGAGCTAGGTGACGTGAAACACTTCCTTGGAATTCAAGTGATCCAGACGGAGCATGGCTACAACTTGTGCCAGAAGTCGTACATCGAGAAGCTTGCTGTTCGTTTTGGACTGGCGGATGCGAAAGGATCAAAAATACCAATGGACCCCGGATATATACAGCAAAAGGAGGAGTCGGAGAGGCTTCCCACTAATGACAAATATCAAAGCCTCATTGGTGGTTTACTGTATTTGGCTGTGAATACCAGACCGGATATAGCGATAAGTGCGTCAATCCTTGGAAGCAGCGTCAGCCAACCGGTTGAGCAAGACTGGACTGAAGCTAAAAGAGTGTTGAGGTACTTAAAGGCTACAAGCAACCATCAACTTAGGTTGGGAAATGGTACTCAAACTCTTGAAGCCTACGCAGATGCTGACTGGGCTGGCAACGTCAAGGATCGGAAATCGAACTCCGGATATCTCTTCCGGCTAGGCGGCGGTACGATCGCATGGTGTGCAAGGAAACAGACATGTGTCGCACTGTCCTCAACAGAAGCGGAATATATTTCTCTTGCCGAATGCTGTCAAGAACTGATCTGGTTTAGGAAGCTCTTGCAAGACTTCGGAGATGCTGTGAAGACCCCAATTCAGATCTATGATGATAATCAAAGCTGCATCAAGATGTTGACCAGCAACGGAGAAAAACGATCAAAACATATTGACACGAAGTTTCATTTTGTAAAGAATTTGGCTGAACGGAATGAAATCAGAGTCACCTACTGTCCAACGGAAACTAAGCTGGCGGACATCCTTACGAAGCCCTTGAACAGAGTGAAACTGGAGGATCTACGTGAGAAACTAGGCGTTACATCAGTTAGTGATGAGGAGGAGTGATGGAAGCGTAGCAACTTGTAACTAACGTTACTATAACAGCATCGCAACAGTTGTTTGTTCATTGTAGTACTCTGGTATATTAGAAGTAGTCAAATAAAATTTTCATTCCAATTTGTTCTCTCAACTCGACCAGACGTCTTTCATTTCCACTTAATACGCTCAACAAAAATCCATCTAGCCAACATCCAGTAGATACCTAATGTATTGTTAGAATTTATGAATAACATGAAAACTGTTTTTGGGACGAATTGAGTTGCCTTCAACAAGCTCGGATTCAATATAACGAAAGACCAAAAACAAAAAATGTCATGGAGCGCGTTGAGAAGCTCCAATCTTCCGGTTATGGCAGTCAGTTCGTGCATTTAGTAGATCTGTACTTGAAAAAAATGATCATGGCAAATGAAAACTTCCGGCAATAGTTACGATTTATGTTTTATCTTACCCTACATTTCAACTTGCCCTGGTGTACCTTAACGATTTTAAGTTTCACATTTCATCAAAATCACAACCGGAATGGATAGTAAGTTAACTACGGAATGCTTTAGATAAAACAAAAGCACATCAAGCACACGAATCCTAATCTCTATAGATTCAGTATTTTTATGTCTCGAGCATCGCCGCCACCTACAATAGAAATAGAAAGCATCCGAACCAATGAACAATAAATGCACGGAGAGTTTTGCAAAGTCAGCATTCAGTTCAGCAACAGACCATCGCTGGGATTTGAGTGGTTGCTGTTATCGTAAAGCAAGAAGAGGAGAAAAGTGCTATTTATCTTCACAGCATCCAGTCAAGTTGAACCGTACGTACGTAAAACGTACAGAGTGGAGCGGTGTCTCACAGAATTCTTCAAGCTAACAAAAAGTCATTTCCACCAGAAAACACATTTTTAATGCCCACAACACAAATTGAAATTTATGCATCAACTCTTTGCAGTACCAATCAGGTGCATTAGCCTCGCATATGTCGGAGATCTCGTATGCCGAGTAGCATTCCATCAGGCATTACTTTATGGAAGCACGGACAAATGGATTCCATGGGCCGAAGTTTGTTGGGTATGATTGATGAATGGAGTCCTTCTAGTAGGATATAAATCATTAGAAAGCATTCGCTTTTTCCTTCAAGCTCAAAACATGTTTCCAAGCGCATCGTAAACGATGGTAGACGATTCTCGACGGTGAAATATTGCTAGAGACTGGCTTAAATGTCGAACGCTGGAGGAACATCATTAGGCCACGGAGAAACGAGGGAGCGATTGCTTGTTGATCGGTTAAAAAAGGTTAAATTATGTCATTTTCATTTTGGGAAAACATATTCCGATCATCTAGCCGTGATGGGACGTTGTTTGATGATGCATTTTTGATGCAGCACTCGTTGCCGGTCTCGTCGATCCGAACTGCCATACACATTTATTGTACGATTGATGATAATGCAGTATATAAACATTCAGGATTATTTTGTAGACTTTTTAATTAGAAGCGTGAAACAGTACTAACTTGAGCTCGGGTAGGGTGCGATTCGTGTTTGACTGGAAACGGCAATTAAATATGAGTAAAACAATTGACTCTTGAAATTGTATATGTAATCGATATGTTTCCAATGTGCAAAAAATAAAAGAGGATTATTTTGTAGACTTTTTAATTAGAAGCGTGAAACAGTACTAACTTGAGCTCGGGTAGGGTGCGATTCGTGTTTGACTGTCACAATGTTGACAAATGTTGATGTAACTAAATTCAAGTGAGATAATGGTGCCCAATGAGCGCTTTTCACAATTAAACAGCACAACAGTTAAAAAAAATACTTGTCAAAAGACTGTGTAGATAACCATTTCCTTGAAAAACCATCCAAAATGGGATAAATTCGTTGCAGATCTAGATTTATTCAACATATATTCTAGTTATTTTTAGACACTTATCTGCGAAGGCAAAAAAATACAGAAATGCACAGATACTCTTCCTGAATCAGCACGATGCATTCTTTCATCGGGTCGGCGCCACAGCTTCGATACCAGATCTAAAGCAGGGGGCTGCCGAGCAGCCATCTTTTGTAGACAGCGTAGACAATCATAAACATAGGAATCATAATCTAAAATTAAAAATAAAGAGCTCCGTGCGATTCTGCGGCAGTGATTTTAATTGCAAATCGCTGAATAAATCTTCCGGAGGGCATCCAAACGGAATCATTGAGTAACGTTCGCATTAGAAAAAATGGACAAAAATTTCTTATTTTTCATGGGTTTACCTTCACACGCAATGACGAAACTACCGATGCAGCATCAATCATAGCAACCCATGAGTCAGCAGAAAAAAATTGATAGCTCTATCAGTCGAACTCTAACCGTGATGGCGAAAACAGTGAAGCTACCCCTAAGTGTGCGCGATCAAAGAACGGTATCCCGCCGCGTCGAATACGGACATCGTGCGGCACTTTGTGGACGCCGGATACGCCCGTTCCAGCATCTACAACATCTTGGCACTATTGAACAACATTCAGAGCATCGAAAGAAAGCCCGGTTCCGGACGGATTTATAGTACGAAGTGCCTGCCAGAAGTTGCGTCGTTCATCAAGAAAACCCGTAAGGGCGAAGACGCGGTGTTCTAGCCGGATCTGGCGTCGGCCCACTACTCGAAGCAAGCGTTAGAGGAGATGGTGCGGCTGAATATCGATGTGGTACCCAAGTCGGCGAACTCGCCCAACGTCCCTCAGCTGCGTCCCATCGAGAATTTCTGAGCAAACCTGAAGCGTCAGATCTACTCCAACAATTTTTTCGTGAAATAGATAAATAAAACGAACAAAAAACTCAAAAACATACCTACACATCTGTTTTCATCAGTTACATAAGTTTAAAGGAGCCGAACTCCTTACTGTAATGTGATTTATGTTATTTTAATTCAAATGAAAATCACATCAACCATGCGTATTTCAGCGGTATAGACAATTGCAAAATAAAAACATTTGTTTGTGACGTTGATGCCAATAATTGTGAATCAAGGTAACACAGTCATAAATATATACATCTAAATATGATCCAAATTCTAAAATAGCTTGTTGTATTTTTTATGAAGTTAACCTGCAAAAGGGCTGTTTCAAATATGACTCAAGTTTTAGGAAAAATGCTAATAAAATATGCTATTGACAAATTTTCAAGATTATATTGAAAAAAAGACGGATAGGTAATGTCGGGGACATAACCGGAGAAACGTAGATGTAGTCCCACGTGTGGACTGTCAATTTGACAAGCTTATCGAATATCCGAGTAGTTTGTTTTGTAGCCCTTAGCAAAATTAAATCTCCAGCGCTCCCGAAAATATAATTTCCAAAGAAATAATTCACAAATTATACTAGTCAGCATCTTTCGCAGAACGGCAACAAAAAAATCGAAATCGATTGTTTTGGTAGCATCTTTAGCAATCGCAGTGGAATAAATTTTCACCTTCAGCTCGCAACCAAAGAACACAGCTCTCACTGCTGGAAAATTACTCCTTCCGATCCGGCTTGTGCTGTACCTTGATGACAGTTTCGATCTGGAAAACAATGAACGTTTCGCGAAAATTAACACCAAAAGCACTTTTATAATCACACAAGCTCTTCCTGGCAAACATATTCCTTCAGAATGCATCGAGCTGTGGTTGTATTGAAATATATTTTTAGTGAAATCATTCCAGGAAACTTAACGGTTCTCCTCCGTATGCCAGGAAATTAGAAACTTGCTTGATACTGCTATTGTTACCTCTGTGGACGCTATTGGAACTGAATTAAACTATTGTCATGCCGATATGATCAGAGATCAAGAATCAGGCTGTTTCAAGGAAGTTTCCACCACTGCGTGCCCTAGAGATGATATTGTGAACTAAATCGTTGTCTCTCCATGATGACCAGGAATCCAGGAATGGTGAAGACACCATTCTAGAATGTATCTCAGAGGATCTATTAATTTCCCCCTCATTTGAGGGCTTTTGGACTACTGTGCAACGTAGGAGAAATTGCTATTTTTATCCATTCTATATTTCTGTAGCTTAAGATTTATTAGACTTAGGTTTATGTTTATATCTATGTAGATCTGATCTATTTAGACTTGTGTTCAAAAAATTATTGATAAATGTTGACTCCTTGTCTTCTTCTGCATAATTGGATAAATAGGAAAAAACAGGAAGTGGGTCATATCTGTGGTATAACCGCAAGGTTGACGTAGGATTATCATTGATTTAGTGATCATTTGTTTGAAGTTTAATCTGAATCCATTCTGAATGAATGAATATATGAATATTTGGGGGACTTCGAAAACAAGAGTTACGTTGAAGGCACAAGGTGTTATGCATCCAATATTGAATACGAAAATATTCTACTGATGGAGAAGAATAATCTTCAGAAGTTTTCCTGTTGATTGCACTTGATTGAAAAATCACAAAACGAAATGCATTTGATCGCAGTATTGTATGTATGAATAGAAAATATTAAAATAAGATCTTCGCTTGAATGTAATTTTCAATTCCAAGGGGAAATGGCAGATTATTTTTCAGCAACGATGACATCTTTTCAGATTCTTCTCGATGCACGATAACCACCAAACGAAAAGAGTTACGCGTGTGTATGTGTGTGTGACGGCTGTTCCGATGCCTTAAGTGGAACCAGTTTTCGATACTGTTACTTTGTTGGTCGCCTTTTCAGTGGCATCACTCTCCTCCCGATGGGTTCCCTTCTGGCCTAAGGTGCACAAACAGGCTCTTGGTGACACCGTACATCAGGGCTTTCATGATGAACAAAGTTAGCTTCACCGCAACAGCGACAACATGCTCCAATCGCTGTTAAACTATAATTGAGTGGATTACCGAGCGGCGCTCGCTTATATACCGATTGGTGATTTCAATAGCCTGTTTTGAAAGCAATTTTAAGACTATTGAAACAAGTTTTTGGATCAAAAAGTAACAAGTATATAACGCATAGACATTTTATCTTTTGAATGAAGTGTTCATCATACCATTTCGTTCAGTTGTTTAGGAGCTATTAACGCTCAAAATCTCGTTCTCCGGCGTAACGCTTTTGTTTTCGAAACTTTGATTTTAAACCCCGGTATAGAAATGAAAGATGTAGTCCTACGTCAAAAGGTGACAATGACTTTAATTGTATTTTGTGCACATTTTTGAACATCGATATAAAATAAAATCAAATAGTGTCGAGTTCCTCGTGTCCATATCATAATGTTGTTCCGGATTTTACCGCATCCTACCCGTTTAAAGGATGCAAGTTAGTATAAGGAATTTTTCTAGGACCTCGATTTGATATAAAAAAAGTATATCAAATATACCCCAAATATACCCGGTATAGAAATGAAAGATGTAGTCCTACGTCAAAAGGTGACAATGACTTTAATTGTATTTTGTGCACATTTTTAACATCGATATAAAATAAAATCAAATAGTGTCGAGTTCCTCGTGTCCATATCAGAATGTTGTTCCGGATTTTACCGCATCTTACCCGTTTAAAGGATGCAAGTTAGTATAAGGAATTTTTTTAGGACCTCGATTTGATATAACAAAAGAGTAAAAAATACAATTTTCTGAACAATGAAAAACTCAATTCAAATGTAATTTCTACAAACTATTACAGTCCTACGTCAAGTTCCCGTCTGTGCCCTAGACCCAGACCCATCTACTTTTTGTTGAAAATGAGTTATTTTTCATGAAAAATCGCTGTTTGGAAGCTCATAAAAAATCGAAAAAAATGAGATATAAAAAACGGCTATGTAACGCTTTAGATAAGTCGTTTTTACATGCTTTTAGGCCAAATCGGTCGAGTAGATCCTGAGATGTCGATACCACCATCTGAAAAACATTGTTACGAGAAAAAACGTTTTTAAAAATCGTACAACAACACTACACTCCGTCCAACTTCTGTAAGACCAGGTGATGATCTGGCTGCTTCGTGCCATTGTGAACAAACAATGTTTCAACTTATATTCTAGTGTATTGGTATTGGTGACTACCATACACCGCATGATTTTCATAAGTATTTGCAAGCGCTGAGCGTAAACAAAAGGTTTTCTGTTTTTGTCAAGTTTTTATAAGATCAGTTACATTTTTCCGTTGTTTTAGTTGTTTTGATCAATAAATCTGGAAAATGCAAAAGGGAAAAGTGCTCACGGAGAGAAAAGAAAGACAAATCGATGCATTTCACCAATAAAATGTTGGTATCAGAAAAATTTCTCGTCGGTTTAGATGATCCCATCAAGTATTGCTCAATTATTTGACGAATCCTCAAGGATACGATAAGAAGGAGAGAGCTCCACGTAAATCGAAGCTCTCTGACCGGAATAAGCGAGAAATAGCTAGAATACCTCAAAATCGCTTATGCAAATGAAGCAATATGTCAATTCAAATGTTATTCGGGTGACAATTCGTCAAGTTTTGGTAAAAAATCATCACATAAAGAGGGTTTATAAGGTTAAAGCGCCTCATCTTACACCATCTCACATCGGAAGACGTCTGAGTTTTGCCAAAGCTCACATGAACCGACAGTGGGACATGGTATGTTATGACAAAGAATGTTTCCAACAGAATACATTTTGCTATATACCATACCGAAAAGTTCTTCAATGTGTAGGTTATTTTCACCGACGAAAACAAGTTTAATTAGGATGGTTCTGATGGTTTCAACGGGTACTGGTATCATTACGTATCATTACGGAAGAAGGAACAGTATTTTGCAACCAGGACTTTTGGTGGATGCTCGTGCATGATTTGGGCGGAATTCTGTGCAACCGGGAAGCTCAAGATAATTTTCACATCATTCAAGGATTATATATGTGTTCTGGAATTCTCTCTCTTACCGTTTTTGCGTGGATTTCGTCACAAAAAATTCACATATCATATCACATTAATATCAGCAAGGAAACTAAGCTATGGATTAAGGACCAACAGAAACATAATTTTTTGGACTGGCAGGCTCGTCTTATAGAAACTGGACAGCTGAGATTATCATATTTAAGCACAATAAATAAACAAACAACTCTTTTGACGTTAAATATGCTCTATTCTAAGCATTCAACAATGTATGAATGTATGTTGTTGAAATTCTAACTCTTTGTGTTGCAACGAAATAGAATCATGGTCTTATAGAAGTTGGACAGAGTATTTATACCTTGAGGTGACCTCATACTTTTGGCTGTAACTTTCCAACAAAATCAAATATGGAAAAATACTTTTAGGACAACATTTTTGAGAGCATAAGCTTCTCAAAAATGCAAAATTTGAAGAAAAAAAAAGGTTTTTTCGACCTTCCAGACCGGCGACATATGAATAATGAATGTGGAATCTCCAAATCAAGTTGATTGAACTGATGAAAGGTGTCAGTGTGAGCATTAATTGTTCATGACGAACTCAATCATTAAAAAATATAGCACGTGACAGTGAAACGATATTCAGAGAGAGGTACACTATTTTGTCTGTTCGCCCTCATTCAATCGTTGGTTGATATGTCTCATGAAAACTGCTTCAAACTTCTATATTCACGCTGAACACTGTCGTCACGGAACGCAAATGAGTTGTTCGGTCGACTCACCCGAAAATATCTGGGATGCTGGACTACCTATCATCCCAGTATCGTCGTACGAACGAACGTCTCCAAAATTATTTACCGGATGAATGTAAATCACAAGGATAATACTAATCCCGTGTAAGACTCTTCATCAGTATTGAATTTTCATTACAACCATGTGCTGCCGATGAGTCGTCTATGACTCGGTGCTTGATGAAAGCATAATCGCAATAAGCTTCTTCCTCGGGTATGTATGTGTGGGAGCGATTTTCCCCATCCGCCCATAATCCCCACCCTGGCGAATTACAGCGAAAGCGGCTTAGCATGGAGAAGTTGGGGGCCTCAATTAATGCTGATGATTGTGTGTATCCACAGAAGTTAGATCATATGTGAGTAAGCCCATCGCCTGGCAATCATCGGAGTCAACTTAAGTTACTTTTAATCCAAATCTGAATCGTCAAGGATTCTATCCGTTTGACACGATAAATGGCAATTGCCGGCTATGTGTAAAGGAAAAGCCCAGAAATGTGTTACATTTCTTTCGATCATTTTCATGATCGTTCACGATGAAAAGTTGTCACGTGGAAGCAAAGTTCTGCTGAATAGAGAAATATATTTGCCTATTATAGAGAAACTTCGATTCCGATATGAGAAAAGTTTTAATTGCGACTCATTTTGGACACCGCAATTTGGGGTCGATTCGGGTGATACAAGTGATGTTACCGCGCGTAGCACAAGTAATATTTGTGCTTCGAATGATTACACACGAAGCAATGATGTGAAGATTTGCGTTTCTATTTTCATTTTGGTGTAATGTATAATGATTTCCCATGACTAAATCATTTGCGGGCCACATTAGCTCGAAGAACAACCATACTTTACGGAGCGACAACTTATTACAGATCTAGTCAAATTTATGAGTACCTTTCCGGCACTATGCTCCGTTACGTGTTCGGCTCGGAGGGACATTCTGTCATAAAACATTTCTCCATTGTCCGGCAAGTCTTCTTAGCGAATAGCCGCAACAACAAGAGCCTGACAGGCGGAAAAAGTGGTAGCATTCGTTCTAGATGACCCTTCACACAGAAAATAATACCGCAAGGAGACGTCCCATTAAATGGGAGATAAATTTCCGTCATTCATCCGACTGACCGCTGGACCTTCTCGGTTTCCAGGCCAGCAACTTCCAGTCGAGAGCGAAACCCGGCTCATTTGGTGTCCTCGCATTCAACCGTCGAGAGCTGTTTATTGCTGTTTTATGGCTGCCACTGTCGCAATTAATGCGAAACAAACTTACATTCATCCCGGACTAGTTGGGGCCTAGCTAGGAGCAAAAGCCGGCAAAGTTTTTCCCATCCACTACTACTGGCATGGTGTGTTTGTGTGCCAATTTCCTCTCACGCTAGGGCAGCACCTGGGGGAATGTTTATAGCCTGAAAACATCCGTAATTTCGCTATCGACAAATTGAATGGCCCTTATCTTGTTCTAACCAGTTCAGCAGACCGTAATACACGGGAAACGAGTTTGAGCTGATCAAATCGGGACGGTATTTAATCACGGATATGTGTAGAAGCTTAGTAAATCAGAAAACGAATACTTTTTAGTTGGCAGTCTTGAACGTTGAATAACTCTAACACGTTCATCGCGTGAAAAATCACGTCTCAGTTTTGAAATCCTTGCGAAACACGTTATAAAGCTTAACGCGCTGATGGTGGCGGATTATCGATTTACTACTCAGTTCTATTTATAGAGATGGTACCGTCAGGATGTTACTATAACTGGAGTTCGCACTTTTTCCTCTACAGCACCTTTCGGTAACAGCATTAATTCTTCCTTCAAAAATATTTGGATAAATGTAGTTGTATTCAACGATTCGAATAAAATGATGAAACTGATAGAATTATTTATTTACTAGCTGACCCGGTAAACTTCATCCCACCCAAAATTTGTTTTTTGTTATCAATACCTTCAAACATTCACGTTTGCTTACTAAGCGCAAGTTCATGAGTCCAATCGTAGAACTGTTCATTGACTGATCTTCTAATCTACCCCGTTGAATTTACCTTTTACTATAAAATTACCAGAACTCATCATTATAATATTAGATTATTTTCAGACACAATTCTCGTTCAAGATTTTTCAACCACTTGCAAATAACATGTTTCTCCGTTACATGGAATAAATGTTTGATACAAAAAACTAACAGAATAAAGACAGACCCCTCCCCTCTTCTTCCCTTAGAGAGGGGGGAGGAGTGCCAAATTTGCAAATTTGCTTGATTAGTTTTCAAGTTATGCTGAAATTTGCTGGGCAGTTGTATGACAGCCCACCCCAAGAGAGGGGGGAGGAGTGTCGAATTACCTTAGAAATGTTTCTTTCCATAAAACCAAATACCATACACCAAATTTAGTTCCGTTTGTTTGATTAGTTCTTGAATTATGCGGAAATGTATGCTTCATTTGTGTGGCAGCCCCCCTCCCCCTTAGAGCCCTCTGGACAGTCAAACAGCCATAGAATCATTTATTGCACCTTAAAACCTCCATATGCCAAATTTGGTTTCGTTTGCTTGATTAGTTCTCGAGTAATGCAGAAATTTGTGTTTCATTTGTATGGCAGCCTCCCTAAGAGAGGGGGGAGGGGTGTCGAACTATCAAGAAAACCATCCCCGACCCAAAAACCCCTACATACCAGTTTTCATATCGATCGGTTCAGTAGTTTTCGAGTCCATAAGAATCAGACAGACAGACAGACAGACAGATAGACAGACAGAAATCCATTCTAATGGATATAGATTTTGTATCATGTAACTTGAGACTTTAGTCTCTTCAAAATGCTACTAAATTTCGTATGAAAATGGATATTATTGTAGAAGGTACCAAATTAGAATTTTTGGCCATTTTCATGCACTCACGTGAATTACCATGGGATCTATGGTGAAAATGGACTTTTTAGTTTTCTGAAAATGACTCTATATTTCTGGATTTTGAAACAACGAGAACTTTAGAACATAGTTCCGACACAAATGCTCATTATGCAGGCTAGAACATTTGCGGTTGATTTTTACATTCCTAAATCATTCAAGTTTATTGACACATGGTGTTTCAAATTCAAAAAACAGGTTCGGTTTACGAAAAGTGAAAGTTTGTGAAGAAAGACTTTTAGCAGATGCAAATGCATTGTAAGATTTTCAATTAAGCTTTTTTCTCTAGAGTTGAGGAAAAACAGTTGACAATGCATAAAATTCACAATTGTGCTGAGTCAGGTCTGTTCTTTAAGATGTTGCCTAGGGAAACCCTTGATCACGCAGGTAAATAATCACTAATCATTTGTCGGGCTTTCCAGCAAGCTTATCATTACAACATATCAGGCACTAACACGATATCTCTGTTGATTGTAAGTAAAACAAATGAATCACGATGATTTAAATTTTTTTTTATCGTGGATCGCGTAGCACCTCGATGGATCGTAAACTGTTCAGCGAATAATTTTACGAATGGTTGACTCCAAAGGCTTCGCTCTTGATGGATAGTGCCCATCATTGCTGCGATAAACTGGTTACAGATTATGGATTGTTGTAGACTGTTTTCCTTTCTCCAAATGTGACGTTCATCACACAACCCATGGATCATGCCATTATACAAAACATAAAACTTTTATACAGACGAAAACTCGCATTACACACTTTGACTGTGGGTAACTGTACAAGAATATAGTTTAACATTTTAAAATATTTTCCCATGTTGCTGCTCCAAGGAAAGTTAATCTGCTGAATCCCGTCTTTTGGTTAGATGAATCCTGTCAGACAGTGGATTAAAGCTGTGTAAAGCGCGCTACACATACAACGACCCGTCACCGTGAAGTCAACGTAAAGGAATGAAATGTCAAATATTCTCCTATGGAAATCGTGTGGTAGCATTCACATACACAATAACCCTCAACTTTAACGTCGGCAAAATGAGTCCAAGAGAATAGTTGACAGGACGGTGACGGTGACGCTGTATGTGTAGCGCACTTATAGCGACCCTGGAAATTAATTGGGATGATCTATGACGACCATTGCGAGAAAGAAAATGAAGTACTACTAGCATGATAGAGATTCTCATGATCCCTCCGGAGAATTCAAAGAAGAAAGAATCTGCAACGGAAGATTATAAGATCAAGAAATCGTCGGTATTGTTTAGGCGAATTGAATAGACGATCATGATGGAAACGGAGATGGAAGATGATAATGATGATAAGAAATGAGAATAAAACTTGTCTGAATTATTTATTTTTGATTCGAACGAAAGTTTGTATTCCGTTTGAGTTGGAGGAATTATTTTTTGGGGTTTTTTTCACCCAAGTATAACTTTTGAAAAGGGCGTATCGATTTTAGTAAGAGAAATCTTTGATAATTTATATCTCAAAAACTATGTGTCGAATCGAAATAGTGTCTTAGAAAGAGTTATAGCGTATTGATGTAAAAACGTGAAAAACTATAGACTGAGAAAAAAATAGTACTCTTTTTTTATTTACAAAAAAAAAATAATTTGTAATATCCAACTATAATTTTTTAATTTTCAATTAATTTATTCATATAAAATAGACCCTACATCAGGTACATATTTAAATACTACATATTTAAAAAATGAGTCCAAGATGGTACAACTATTTTTGACGAACTTCATGGAACATCGAATTTTTGTATGTTTTATATATATATTTTAAATTTAAAAAAAAATTCCTATAAAGTAGAAGTCATGCAGAAAATTTAAAAAATTAGTCTAAGATGGTAAAACTATTTTTGACAAACTTTGTGGAACATCAATTTTTTATGAATTTTCGAAACTTCGAATTTTTTATATGTTAACAATCATTTTTAGGCACAAATTATGAATTCTGATGTGATTTAAAACAAAAATGCTGTTTATTGATCTCCTTCTAAATGCAGTCATTCTCGAAATATTGAAAAAATATATATTTCTAATTTATTGTACTTTTTATAGTAAATAGGCTCTTTTAATGTGTTTGTCGTATTATACCGCCATGTTCAGGATATTTATGAATTTGCTTATAATTTTCAACAACTTTTCCAAATACATCATTATGGTAAAACTTAATGTTTAGGAGTTACATTGAAAAACATTATCGCTACGTTTTGTATTAACCCACATGCCTTCAAATGTTTTTAAACGTAACTCCTAAACATAAATTTTTACCATAACGATGTATTCAGAAAAGTTGTTGAAAATTATAAGCAAGTTCATAAAACTTCTTGATCATGACGGTATAACACGACAATCATATAAAAGATTTATAGGCTTTATAAACTATACTATAAAAAGACAATAAATTAGAAATATTTTTTTCAAATATCTCGAGAATGGCTGCATTCAGAAGGAGATTGATAAAGAGCTTTTTTTTATTTTATAAAAATTTGAAGTTTCGAAAATTCATAAAAATTCGATGCTCCACAAATTTCGTCAAAATTAGTTTTACCATTTATAAGATTTTCTACATGACTTCTATTTTATATGAAAAAAAATGTATTTTAGACATTTCAAGTTAAAGTCTGTTTCTGTAAATTAAAAAAAATCTATTTTTTTTCTCAGTGTATATTTTTTTCATGTTGGGACATCAATACTCTATAACTCTTTCTAAGATACTATTTCGGTAGGACTCATAGTTTTTGAGATACAAATTATCATATATATCATTATATATAATTATATATTATTATGTATTATTATATATCATATATAAATTAATTCTCTTACTAAAATCGATACACCCTTTTCAAAAGTTACATTTGAGTCAAAAAATTCCCAAATACTGTGGAAAACTCATACTTCCTCCAACCAAAACGGAATACAAACTTTAATTCGAATCAAAAATACTCATGTTTTGTCATTTGTCGATTTCATTTGGAACCCTATACAATATTTGCCATAGTTGTGGTGATAATGTTTGACGGCACGTTTTACATCATTAGTCTGCCAGGCCCTTTAATTTCAGTTATGCAAAAAAAAACATAAATTTTAGGAAAATTAAAAAATTGCAGACGGTCAATAAACGGAATGATGTTTTTGTTTGAAAAATTGTGAAATAATTTCACCCACATCAAAAAACACACATTTATTTATAAATTAAACTAGTTCTCAAATTTCTAAAAAAAAGTAGAAGGGTCTGAGCCTAGAGGCACAGACGGAAGCTTGATGTAGGGCTTTGGGGAGGTTTTTTTTTAAATTTTAACTGGAACCTAAAAAATACAGGTAGCCTCATAACTATTCATGTCCTGGTATTGATATCGTTAGATTAGACAGGACACTTTCTAATTTGCATGGATTTTTATTTACTGGGTAAAAAAATGTGCGTTTTCTATAATGTCGCAAATTGTATTCTATTTGTAAAAATTTTATTCGGGCAATTTGTCACATTTTCAGTTGGAGCTCACGATCCATCAAAGATCATATATTACGATAGTCCAATCAGACAAAAAATTCCGTAACGACATTTCCCTGTTTATACAAAAATTCCAGTAATGTTTATCACAACACGTACAAGCAGTAGGCCAAATGGTGGATTGAAAGTAACGAAAAAACATTTTTTGAATTTCTTTTTCACTAGAAGAACGTTTGTTTATCCATGTCATGAATTATCTCAGCGTCCTCCACTTTTTTTTTCCTGATAAACACAAATGCATGAATCAAATTTAATTGCAATGATGAAACCAATCCTAATTTAAAATTTTTCAGACATTAATAAAATAAGTTGATTTTTTGCGTTAAATGCATTTTGCTTCTGAATGACAAAATCGTTATCTTTTAAGTTTTCTCCAAGCATTTTCGTTATTTTCACCTGTTCCGCAATCTATCTTCCACGTGTATTCAGTTCAGTTCACTTCATTTGTTCCCAAACAGTTTGTAAGGAATCATTCCGTAAACAAAGAATGACTGTTTCCTCAATCTTTCTGGCGAACAAGTTCTTCCGTACCGTTCGTGAAAGATTTGCCCATCCTTGTCATGGACGCTAAAGTCTGAATTGTATGCAAACATGCTGTCTGTTGCTCTTTCCTCACAGCGCATGGAGCGAGTGAAAACTTTAAAAATACATACCCATTTTTTTACTAAATTCACTTGTTTTACTATCGTCACTGTTTGTGTTATAATAAAAAAAAAATCTGAATAGATTTCCTATCTGATGGTATATAATATAAAATGTATATCAATAACGATTTTGCGTAATACGCATTTTAAATCCCTTCATTTTTTGTTAATTTTTTCGTAGAGTGACCCCCCCTATATAGAAATCAATAAGACGAAGTCCTACGTCAAAAATATCAACATTTCAAAATATGAAGAAAAACACACATATCTTGCCTAGGGACACATTTATTTATAAATTAGAATAGTACTGGATCTAAAAATAAAAAAAATCATTTTTTTTGTGCTTAATTTTTTTAAGATTATAGATTTTTTCAAAATTTTTCCACAAGTAAAAAAAAATCTAAATCTATGGAGGCACTTTTTACATCCTTACCAACTCGAGCCCGTTTTAAAAACGTGAAAATAATTGTTAAGAAAATAAAATGGTACTTACGTAATAACGACACCGCAGCGTTATTAGTATTATAAATTTATTTTTTCGTAATGAAATTTATTCTGAGTTCAATGTAATGGGGGCAAAGTTCATATCCAACGAGGATAATAAATTGTAGCGAGATCCAAGCAGCGAAGGTGATGCAATCCGAAATCCTTTAGTTGAATCCGACCGACCTTTAGCGAGTGTCGGTCGGCATAAGTTTGCTTGGTGGATTGCGTTTGCCCGGTTAATATTTGCTTTGGAATATATAATTCATATATCAAAGCAAATATAAATCGGATAAAGGTATGCCGTTCAACACCCGGTCGAATCTAACTAAAGGCTCGTCTCCTATGTTTCAAACTAACAGGGCAATCGGTGGAACACAAGTTTGGTAGCGAGAGGCCGTAGTTTCTGACGACGGGTCGGCGGCCGACTCCGACTACGTTACATCGGCGGCTTGGGGCTTCATCGGTTTCTTATCATCGTTAGATGGGGAGTTCGTTCTCATCATATTGACCTCAGAATAAGTTTCATTGCGAAAAAAATAAATGTACAGGGTTTTCCATTTCGGGCTTCCGAAAGTATACAGCCCTGCGCTGACAACCGTTTGATATAGCTGTCAACCAAAGCATCATATCGTTAGTTGAATGTCTGCCATTTTACAATATGGATCGTTTTAGCATCGCACAACGTGTTAATTTTGTTAAATTAAACTATAAAAATGATGAAAAACCGGCAAATGTTTTTCGAGCATTACGGACGGATTTTGGTCGTCATGGACGGCTTACAGAGCACACAATCGCTAATGTAGTGCGTAAATTCGAACAAACTGGATCCGTAGCGGATGTTGTGAAACCTGTGTATCATCGTATTGTGCGTTCGGCCGAAAATATTGCTGCTGTTGCTGCCAGTGTGGAGGATGACCCGAATGTTTCGATTCCACGGCGTGCTCAGCAATTGGGCTTGTCAAACACATAATTGTGGCGAAGTTTGCATTTGGACTTGCACCTACATCCATATAAAGTCCAACTGGTACAAAAATTAGAGCGTGGTGACCATGGAATGCGTCGGGCATACCTCGATTGGGTGAACGAACAACAGCAGCAAAATGCTGAATTTTCGCATCAAATTTTCTTCAGCGATGAGGCACATTTCGAGCTCGGTGGCTATGTGAACACCCAAAATTTCCGTATATGGGGCTCAGAAAATCCACACGTGATTGTTAAGAGGTCATCGCATCCGCCAAAAGTCACTGTTTGGTGCGCATTATGGTCTGGTGGAGTCATCGGGCCGTATTTCTTTGAAAATGAGGACGGCGATTGAGGACGGAGGAAATGAGGACGGAACCGATTTTTTTTGCCACAAATTGAAGATATGGATACGGATGACATGTGGTTTCAGCAGGACGGCGCCACGTGCCACACATCACGACCGAACATGGCCATATTGCGAACGAAATTTGAGGGACGCATAATTTCGCGTTTTGGTGATGCCAATTGGCCGTCCAGATCATGCGATTTGAACCCGCTAGACTTTTTTTTTGTGGGGTTATGCGAAAGACCGTGTCTATGCCAACTCTCCGCAAACTCTTGAACATTTGAAAGACAACATTCGTGAAGTTATGAGCGAGATACCGCCCCATATGTGCCGAAAAGTCATCGAAAATTACCTGTTCCGGATCAAGGTGTGCGAGGAAGCCCTAGGTGGACATTTGAATGATGTTGTATTTCACACATAATGGCATAAACCAAACATTAATTTGAAATAAAATTTTCATCGAAATTCGAATTCTAAGTGTGTTTTATTTCAATTTACTTTCGGAATTTAAAGTTGGAAAACCCTGTATAAGTAAAATTTCGGCGGTGTTAATACGTAAGTACCAAAAAATTAATACTGTATTTTTCTTTTCTTCCTAGACATGAGCTGTTCTTTCGCGTTTATGTTTTTCGTTCCAAATGTTAAAACTGAATTAACAAACGTAAAAATCTGAAGGAGGGACCCTACTCTGGATGGTTGAAATATAACGGATTTTCTTAATTTTTTTTCCGATGTTGGAAAATGTATTCCTTTTTTGACATTTGACATGGAATCGCTGAAAAAAGCAAAAAAAAAAAAAAGAAAATGCAATATTTTGTAGACACTGAAAGGAAAAATATTGAACAAAAATGCTTGATAAACAAGCGTTAACATATACTGAAACCACACCATACTTTCGTAATTTTAATTTAGCGAGTAAATGTAAATCGACTGTATGATATAAATAAAATTCCTAACCTATGGCTACTACAAAATAACTTTCTTCTCTTTAGTCCGTCCAACGATTCGATTCGGATGTCCAATTTAGTAATCTCATTCTAAAACCACATTGCACTTCTGGGAAATCATCACTTATCGCTTCCTCGGATTAGTAGGTATGTTTCATCCAATTCTCGCCGACTCCAATGCCGAATAAACTAGAGATATTCCATCGTACAGAGTGTGTCTGGAGCTTAGATACTGTCTGTGGACAGGCTGGCGAATCTCCTAGAAACTGCCGCCCACCAGACCAAAACGCGCGCCCGGTGATGAAGATAGCGAATATTGATTGGTAAAATATTACCATCGCGTCTGCCTCCGTATCAACATCGAACCCAATTTGCAAACAACTTTTTCCTCGATTTGGCGAGAAAAAAGACACCAGATATTTGCCATATATGCTTGCGCTTGCTTGCTTCCGGTGCTCTTCAACAACTCATCTTTTTCCATTCACTTGAAGGGGATGGGGGCTTAAGAACTACACACACACACACACACACACACACACTGAGGGTGGACCTGTGATTGCGACTCGCGGAACTATTTCAAGTGCCCGAAGAACCACCTTCGTGTGGAGAAAGTTCAAACTTCCATTGCTTGCCGTTCGGTTCGGCATACCTCGCTCGGTGTATGGTTTTATGGGAATAAACAAGCAACATTTATTAAATTTATTGCCCTCACGAGAGGGATGTGAGCGCTTCATTTTCAGCATTTATTCCTGCTTTCGGCATTGAATCTAATCGAAAGCTTCCAGCCGTGGCTTTCATTCTCTCTCGGAAAGTGGAAAGTTGAAAGCGCTCGAGAATCGTTCAGGCCTGATATAGATACAGTCGCCCTCGTCGCAGGTGGAAGCCACCGGAAGCGCTAATATAAATTCCACGCGGCACCGGAGGATAAATTCGCTGTTCATATTTCATAGTAATTGCTCCTGGGAAAAGTTGTGCTAATTTGATTTCAATTCTTGATTCGCTGTTTAGTTGCAATTTGTGTGGTCGGTGCAGGCGTAGGGAGCTGTACGGAGTGTCAACATTCCACGGCGTGACGGCATCAGATCAATCATGGATCATTGTAGATATGTCCAATTGGGTTTAGCTCGTGTTTTTTTTTTATTTATTTAAGACTCATTAGCATTTTAGCTGTAACAAAGCCGAATTTTAATCGTGTACATGTCACATGGTTATCATATCTATAATTAGCACATTACACAGTTGCCGTTCGCCAGTATTCCTTCTATACCATTACATATGGTACATTCACACAGTAGCCATTTAGGCGTAAGAGTATTCTTTCTGTTCTTCCATTATCCAGTTGGACCACCGGACAGCGGAGACAGTTGATTGATCATTGTTGAGTTATTTATAGAACAGCAGCCCGATGTGTCTTGCAGAGCAGAGCAGTTGTATGGATGAATCGGTCTTATTTCGACCGTGGATCGATCTCCATCGCTGATGATTGTTGCGTGGATGTAGCTATTCTGTAACAACACAAAGATGGTCGATGAGGGCCCTTAGTTTTAACTCACGATCGATCGCTTACTAAGCGAACGCGCAACCAATGTGGCTACGGAGACCCCAAGCTCGTGTTTACATGGTGTAAATATTTATGAAAAAAAAATCTAACGAGAAACTCAATTGAAAGATGACCAATGGTAGAGGCTGAGAATGAACAATAGAATACAAAAATAATACACAACCGAATCAAATCTTCATTTTTGTGCCTCCAGTACTTTTTCACAGGGGCCACAAACATGCGGGCCGCAAAAAAAAAATTAAGTTGGTTGGTATCCAGTACACGACGGCATTGTTAACGTAGGTCTGCGAAACTATTGCCGATGAGAGCAAGCACTATAGAAATTTGAGAACGAAATTCTTTTTGTTCAAACATTTGGTAGCATTAGCAAGGATCGATGCTTTCACTAAGTGAGAGTCACGAACGTTTTGCGAAGCAATAAAACGCCAATTCGAACAGAAGTACTATACTCTCATACTCTCAACATTAACATACACTGTTGTTTGCTCGATTTCTAAAGCGGCATTGAAACACTGGACTTATTGAATATCCAAGTAGTTTATAAGTACAATAAAACCTAAAACCTAACCTAAAAACCTAAAACTATTGAGAACCAGAACAGAGGATCCAAAGCCCCTAAGAAGGATGGTTGTGGTAGCTGTTATCCATGATTAAAGGGCGAACACGAAATTATTGCGACACATTCAACAGGGCATAACTTTTTTACCATTGGGTAAAAATCAACCAAATTTTGCACACTTTCTCATTGATGTGTATTGTCTACATTCTGTCAAACTCGAAGTCGTGTTTTTCGATTCAAATGGAGGTGAACCAACGCGAGTCGAGAGAAAAAATTCTTTCCAAACACCTGGAATTTCCTGACCTGTCGCACCGGCAGTTGGGAAAAATGTTGAACATTCACCATTCAACCGTCTCCAGAGTGATTGGAACCGCGGTTCCAGGAGCGGTTAACAATGGACCACGGCAAAGGAGCTGGAAGAAAACCGGGACCGGAGAACAAAAAGACGGAGGGAAATGTGAAGCGGATGATTAAAGCAAATCCCAACGTCTCAAGCCGTGATTTGGCTAAAAAGATCGGTATGTCGCAGAGCTACGTCCAGAATGCAAAGAAGAGGGCTGGACTACATACATACAATGTACAGAACTTCCCAAACCGCGATGAGCGGCAACAATCGACGGCTAAAACTCGGGCACGGAAGCTCTACGAGAAGATGCTGACAAAATATGGCTGCTGTGTGATGGACGACGAAACGTATATAAAAGCCGATTTTAAGCAAATTCCGGGGTTGGAGTTTTTCACCGGCAAGAGCAAGTTCGATGTGGACGACAAATTTAAGAAGAAGAAAATGTCGAAGTTCGCCTCCAAATATCTCGCCATCTGCTCTTGCGGACTGAGGAGTGAGCCTTTCGTTACAAAGGCACAGCAAATGGCGAGATCTACAAATCTGAGTGCCTCGAGAAGCGCCTTTTGCCGTTCTTGCAGCAGCACGACGAAACTCCGCTATTTTGGCCAGATTTGGCATCATGCCACTATTCTAAAAGTGTCCTGGAGTGGTATGAGGCCAATTCTGTCCATTACTGGGCAATAATGAAGCGGGAACTTCGGAAGAGCAAGAAGACAATCAAAGACGAGAAGGACATGTTAAGAAAATGGAAAAAAAACTGGTACCGGATGACACTGTAAAGATTTTGATGGAGGGCATCAAGCGAAAATGCGCTTAAATTTTACAATCAAGGCTCCATCGATTAACTTTTCTTTTGATTTTTGAAGTTAATATATGTATAAAACAACCCTAAAATTTTGGTTTGATTCTGAACTTTATAAGAAAATTGGCATGACATTTTCGGAGTCGCAATAATTTCGTGTTCGCCCCTTATTATGAAAAAAAAAAAAAAGAAATGGATAAACCCCTAAGCCAAGAATTCTCTCTGTGGCCTTCTCCGGTAGAAAATAAATCGTCTATTCGGGGTGTTCGTCTATACTAAAGTAGTTTCTCGACGACTTTCTCAGCTTGCCAAAAATAACCTCGTTGTCCAAGATTGAAAAATATTTAAATGTAAAACGAGTGATGAATAAAATTATATAGGGTAGAAGTACCTATCATCGCAATAGTACCTATTATGGCAATACGAGTGAGTTTTTTATTACTTTAGAAAACATGTCTTATTTTTAAAGGCTCTAATATGTTTTTTAAACATCACAAATCTCTACTTCGTCGATTGTGGTACTTGATTCTATGCGAAACATTGTTCTTCTGTTGAAAAAATTTAGTTTGAAAATATTGTGTCCTTGCTGATGCTTGCTTCTTAGCATTTTGCTAAGGAATATGCGGTCAAAATAATGAGATTTTTATGCTGTGAAGTGGCTGTTTTGATGCAAACACAGTGTAGACGCATACATTACAACCTTCTCAATTTTGTAATTCGACCAGTTCATACGATTTTATCGAAATAAACATGTAATTTTGTATTACCATAATTGGGACAATTTCACATCTACGTGCCAATCATCCCAATATCGAAAGCTGCCTTGTTCCTATTATGGTTGTACGAAATCGCTGCAAAGCTGTAAAGCAGCGGAAAAGTTATATTCCTATTATGGTTGTACGTTGTTATGTTATGGTTGTTATGCTATTATGGTTGTACCTCACGTTTTCACGCCAGCGTATAGCGCGCTTTTAAACGCTCAGTAGTGTTGTGAAATAGCACTATGCGACCGAAGCATATTTGTTTGAATTAAAAAATTAAATCTTAGGTGAATGTGGTAATATCCTTTGCTCAGTTCCTGAAGAGAAGCAAAAACTGCATCACAACCTGCCGGATACCTGATATTAGAAAAAACAATAATTTCTCATTAACAGAAGATAAATCACAACCGGGACTAGTAATGCTTGTTAATTCTTTTTCGGTTTGTAGTTAATTAAGTGTACCCTCCCTCAGATTATCCTCCCGAAAGATTTTTTTTTTAAATTTGAGATACAGAAAATTGATTGATGTTCTTTGAATATTGAAATTATGTGGCAAAAAATCTGTCTGGAAGGCCATGGTTATCGTAAGAGAAAGTAAATTAAAACAATCGATAGAAGCAAAAGCAAAAACTAGGCAATAATGAATAATAAATCTTTTCCTGATTCTTGTACATAATTTATTGGAATTGTCAAAACTGTGTTAATCTACAAAATCTTTCAAAAACAGAAAAAATCGATTTTTTTTCAATATTGTTATCCAAGTATTATTACATCTTTAAACTTGAAGCTTTAAATGATGCTTTAAAATTATGTATATTCCATCTTCATGCGCAGGTTTTTCACAAAGTTACAGCGTTTTTAAAATCACTTAAAAACTTCGACTTCGCGCTCCGTTCCCATAATTTTTGTCGAGTGCAGAATCAACGACATAGTACTAGGAATAAGATTTAGATACATAATTTTATTTAAAAATTAATATTGAAGTATTATTTGAATCTTATTAACACTTTTTCCATGTGACACCGTCTATTACCATAATAGGTACACTTATTACGTAACTCCAAGAGCAGTATAACCATAATGGAAGTGACAGTTTCAAACATGTTTTTTATATAATTTAGTCAATTAATCATCGAAATATCAGTGAGAATCTTCAAAAACAGTGTTCAAACAGCTAGAAAAAGTATACTTTTGTATACTTTTGAACTAAAATAGTGTATTTATTCGCCAATTTCTGCAAGTTGGTGACATATGTCCTCCATAATTGGTACACTTTTATACCCTAGTGGATAAAGTTTTAAAAAGAGTGACCTTCTCAGGTCAGGAAAAATACTTACGTATTACGCACGAAGAATAACGAAATATATTACAGGTCCGATTATAATGGATATTATTTTCGAAATCTCGCGTTTCCAGTCACCGGAGAGAATCCTATGTAGAACCACACTATAGAGGCAACCCTTCTGGCCGCGAATATCATACTAACATTCCTGCCCTTCCCCTTCTGACTATTAGAACGTGACCGGTATCGTTATTGACTATTTAAGGTTCGAATCACCGAAACTTGCACAATGATAATGATTTGCTACTCCCAAGCGTCATTCGTTGTGTTCTTTGTGCAATTTCGCTGGTTCAGATCAATCGCGGCGAGCAACTACGGAGTTTACAGTCTACCTAAGCTCAAGCTCAAGCTCCAAGTAGTTTCTTAGTATCTCTTAGCCAAATTATATCATCATTGCGCCCGAAAACATCACCCCAAAGAATACACAGAACAATAACAGAAAATCCGAACCAAACCGGTTGTGTTATAGTGGAAAACCTAACATTCTGTTTTCCACCGAATGAAGAATGGAAAACCAATGAAAAATACCTTTTTCACATCCTGCTTGAAATGCGCTGCAAATTGATCCCCCTTTAAACTGGAAACGATGCTCGAAATCACGGAAATGTAATTGTCAATCGAATAAAAGTCACTAATGAGTCATTCACTATTTATCAGTCATCCAAGTAGCGGCAGCGAAGCTTTCCAAATGGCCTTCCACAAAGACGATTGTTGGGGGTCTCCGTAGCCACATTGTTTGCGCGTTCGCTTACTAAGCGATCGAGAGTGAATTCAAAACTCAGGGCCCTCAATTGTGACCATCTTTGTGTTGATATAGTATAACTACGTCTACGCAACAATCATCAGCGATGGAGATCGATCCACGATCGCATGAAGATCGAATCATCATACAACTGTTCTACTCTGCAAGAAACATCAGGCTGTTGTTCTATTAATATCACAACCGAGACCATATCAACTGTCTCATATCAACTCTTACTGTGTGATGTATCATATGCAATGGTACAGAAGGAATACTCTTACGCTTGAAAAGGACTACTGTGTAATGTACAATTTATAGATTCGACATGTACACGATTGAATTCGGCTCTGTTACAGCTAAAATGCAAATGAGCCTAAATAAATAAACAAATGGGATAAAAAAAGATGATTGATTCGAATTGGCCTTTTTTCAATGTAGATATAATTCAAAATGTCATGATCATTATCACCAATAAGTCCGAACATATTCCTGTATTCACACAAGCTCTCTTCCAGTAAACAAAAATATCACTCCGCTTTTTATCACTTGGGATATTATTTAAGAATCCATCGAAATTTTTAAAATACATCTTCAGTCGAAAGTTTTGGTGGTCCACCCCAATGGGTGGTTTTTTAGAAGCAGATTAAGATGGTTGATATATACTTCATTCTTTTATTCCGCAAGAAGAATACACGATTGCCAATGTAAATACTGTACTTAGTATGCACCACGAGCATTCTTCTCGTTCGAAATGCAGTGTGACCCCAGCAATCAGAGATGCCAACCTTCCTGATTTTTCAGGATTTCCCAGTCAAAAAGTCCCCGTTCCCCGATATTCTGACAAACATTAAATTTTGCCTGATTTTTTTGAAATGATCCTGATTTTCCCTGATTTTGTATTTTTTACTTTATTAAAATGAAAACTATCCGTAATAAATATACGAAGTTTTCCTGGTTGGAAATGAAAATTGTCAGTCTACATAAAAAAGCTCTCTAGTCCGCACTTGTATAATGTTTAATCTTTTTTGTTTATTGTCTATATGTTCCAAAACGGTTCGCTTTATCGAAGACACCCCGTCGACATTTAATAAAACTTGAAGTTGACCTGAAAAAAAAATACTCTATCAGATTAGCACGTCCAAAGTCAGTTTTGAATCGTTATATTTTGAATGAAAATAATTACTTGTTGTTTTTTGAATACTTAAATCACGTAGTCCTCATTCTTACTTTACAACTGTGTCGATAAATTTCCTGATATTTCCACAAAAACTCATCATCATTAGCATAATCTTTCGAAATTGATCTCTAGGCTGAACTTATTCATTACTCTTGTAGTTTCACTATGAGCTTCTACTGTAGTATACGCATGAGTCATCCGACTACCATTAATGACTTTATGACTTTGTTGGACTTTTACTCTTAAACACTATACAACGAAATCAGTTCATTTCCTAGACATGTGCTTACTAACATTATTCTGCTTCAATCGACATACTGATTAAGGCGGAACAATGACTGTGAGTCATGTTGATTAGTTTTCAATCATACTGACGCAAAATTGCAGCGCAGCGCCCAGCACATACTTTACGACCATACGCGAGCATAATAAACTGACCCACTTTATGACCGTGCGCGTATACTCGAATAAACACAACAAGCGCGCTCCAAACAAACCAAACTTCTATGTTTATGTTTATGTTTATTTCTCTTACTAACTTAGGATAAAGAAACAATAATGTAAGAATTGATAAAACTATGTGAATTGAATAAACGGAGAACAGTCAAGTTCTGAACGAAACCAGAGCATGATATTATTCCTGATGACAAAACCCTCAGGCGAAACCGATGCCTTTTTGTCCGCCACTCTACTAATCAAACAGTCGATAAATTCCCACAGCTACTGCTCGCAACAAACTAAAGGAACTTCCAGAATTAGTCAATGCAATAGCCGTCGTGTTCCATCAGAGCTACGCCAAACTTCATGCCTTTTTGACAACACGACAATTTATTTTGGAGTTTGGCTGGAATGTGCTGTCCCACCAGCTAAACTAACCGGATATTGCACCTTCCGATTATCACAGGTTAAGGTTCCTGCGAAATTCTCTCAAACACACTAACTTGGACACTATAGATAGAATCGAAAATATCTTTCTTTTATATATAAAACAGTTTTCGACGAGAAGATGGCGATAGTTCGTGGAACAAAACTGTGCACATAAATTTGAATAAATATATGTCTGCCTATCAAAACCATGCGTTTGTGTTTCCAAAAATCGGTTCCGGACAACACAACATGAGCGTCCTCATTTCTCCTGATTTTTATTTTCATTCTCCCTGATTTTTGAAAATAATAGTTGGCAACACTGCCAGCGATAGTTGTTCCCCTCCACCGTTATCTATCCCATAACGCATAAAATCAACTATTCGTATGTGTAATTCAATCATACACAAACAATCTCCAACTAACGGTATGGACACCGACGCGGTATGTTCTCTTTCACCTTCCTATAATCGCGCATAGGTCTGACAGACCGAGAATCAATGAGGTGGCTGAATAAAATGCTGCTTTTTGTTTCTTGCCGTCAGTGCAAACTCTACACTATGCTTGCTTTGTACATATTCTGAGACGAAAATTTATTCACGTCCGTTAAACACTGTAATAGAAAAAAACTGAGGTTGACCAGAACGAACACAGTGATAGTACTTTCACTACCACCTGACGACAAGAAATTACTGCCGGTCAATCTTGACTGAGATGGGCTTCCATACAGGTACTCATATTTACAGATTATTGCGTTTTCAATAGTTTGCTTTCGAACCAATTTTTAAGCTATTGAAACAAGTTTTTGATTCAATAAGTAACAAACATCACTCATATAACTTTAATCTTACGAATGAACTGATCATCAACCCGTATTTTTTATTTTTTCATCAGGGTGGTCATTTCCCTTTTATGGTGGTCCGAAAAATCAACTTTTCCCCCTTTTTTCCAAAAATTATCTTTTTTCATTAATTCATAACTTTTGATCTACTGGACCAATTTAGGTGATCTATATATCAAATTAAAGCCAATGAGCTATTTGAAAAACATTACACTTAAAAAAAAACCTCTATGAAAAATATGGTGGCCTTAGTTCCGAAACCATGTAAGCTATGAAAAAACAATTACAATCAATCAAATAATTGCGAAAACAAAATCTAGTTTTTTTCAAGTGTAATATTTTTTCAAGCAAAACTAGCTTATTGGCTTTAATTTGATATATCGATCATCTAAATCGGTCCAGTAGTTCAAAAGTTATGAGTTCTTAAAAATAGTAATTTTTAGAAAAAATTAAAAATATATATCTTTTGGACCACACTAAAATGGAAATGGTCACCTATTTGATTTGATATGTGGATCATCCGAATAGGTACAGTAGTTCAAAAGTTATGAATTTAAAAAGATAGTAATTTTTGGAAAAATGGTAAAAAATGATTTTTTGGGCAACCCCAAAATGAAAATGATCACCCTAATGATAAAAAAATACGGATCCAATATTTTGAAATAAAAAAAAACAAAACTACCATTTTTCACGAAGATCTGAGAGCCACTA
Source organism: Toxorhynchites rutilus septentrionalis (assembly GCF_029784135.1). NCBI lineage: Eukaryota > Metazoa > Arthropoda > Insecta > Diptera > Culicidae > Toxorhynchites > Toxorhynchites rutilus. The sequence continues at coordinate 134,106,197 of NC_073746.1, forward strand.
CAAGTCGGACTCGATTATATGCAGACTCAATTATCTACAGTTTGAAAAAAAATATTTTTTTGCATTCCAAATATGACTTATTTCAAGGAAAAATGTAACCTTTCAACGTTAAAGTGAAATTCAAGTGACTATTATAGGTACAGTGAGGCAAAAATCGCGATTTTTGAAGATTTTTCTTGAAATTTCACCAGAAATTGTTTATTGCAGCGAAATTAAGATTGATAGAAGTTGGGTGTCAAAGAATAAATTGTAGAGCGGTTAGAGAGCTTTCATTTAATTGATAGAAACAATCATTAATATGAATTTTTAGGATAAAATTAATAATAACACATTAAAAATTACTAGCTTTGAAGTTTTTTTACTTCCAAAATGTTATTTAAATTCAGTAATTTAAATGTTTCACAACTATATCCTGTACTAAATTTTCTCATCTTTCTGATGGAAGCAACAGAATCGTCTTCATTAGCATTCAATGTAGCACCAGTTTGAGGCAACAAAGTCCGAAACAAACAAAAAGTTCTATAACTCTGTCATTGTTGAAATACGGACATATGCTTAGAAGGGGGTTTTCATCAAATATGATCCTCTATCATCTTCCGAATGAACTCGGTTTTTTATATGAGAAATGTATGTTATGACTTTAAGAGGATGAATCAAAAATTAAATTCTTCTTTTATTTAGAAAAAAACGAAAAATAAATTTATAAAAAACTATAAAAAGAAAGAAAATTTTTTTGATTCGATTATATACAGTGAAAATAAATCCGAGATTGTATACAATCGAGTCCGCCCTGTATATTGAATGGCTGTATATAAACATTTCCATCACACTTCTAGGTGGATTGACACTATTTTCGCAACTCAAATAATTATTCAAAACACTTACATGTTGTTAAATTATCTTGAAATTAATGAGAAAAAGATTTCTAAACACAATTCTTAATAGAAAGTAATATTCACTACTCTGACCCATTGTTAACCTCTCAAAGGATGATATTGGGTCAACTTTCATTTAATCGTAGTTCAGTGAAAAATTAATATTATTCAACAATTCCTTGAACACTTACGAGTGTTCATCATTAGAGAACATTTCTACGTAATCAGAATTGTTTTTTTTTGCACTAAATATATTTTCAAATGGCTCAGCAACATTAAGTAACAATGAGCCGTGTTTATGAATAGGGAAAAGCCTCTGTGAGTAGAACAATGCCAATGTTCTTTCTCAAGAAGGCCTAAAAACCCTATTATCTTTTTGAAAAAAGTTACAATATAGATAATGACAAAATTCACAATAAGATAATATTATAGACTTCTTGTTTAAGCTTCTTGTTGCCGAGATGACCAACTCCTTGGAACTAGTTATATCCTTGGGACTGGGGAAGGAATGAAAATCTGCTCACTTTTCGAATTCTGAGGAAAAAGTTGAAACAGAGAAATGGAAACGTTAATAATAAAAATCAAAACAATAAAGGAAAAATAAACATATATATTCATATTTGGAAGTGTATGGATTTGAGAAAATCATAAATTAAAGAAATAGCATCGATATTACGAGTAGCCATAACGTCGCGAATCGGAGAATTAGGTGGCATTCCCTTATTGCGAAAATTTTCTATTAAAGATAACCCATCATTTTGAAACTCAGAACAAAACCACACAATATGATCAATATCGTGATATCCTATACCACACACACATAGGTTACTATCATTGATGTTGATTCGAAATAGATGTGCATTCGAAGAATAATGGTTAGACATGAATCTGCACACTACCCGTATAAAATCACGAGAAAAATTATATCCTTTAAACCATGGTTTGAGAGAGACCCTAGGAATGATAGAATATAGCCATCGGCCTTTATCACTACTATTCCAACTTGAGTGCCAAGATTCAAGTGCCCGTTCACGAGGAATATGAAGATATTCATCGAAAGTAATTGGCCTATACAATATGTCTCCTTCCATAGCGCCCTTCTTGACAAGAAAGTCTGCTTTCTCACTTCCTGGTATCGAACAATGAGACGGAATCCATACAAAAGTGATATTAAATGAACTAGTTATGAGAGCACTTAAAAGCTGATGGATTTCAGATAAGAAATACGACGTATATCTAGTCCTCACTGAACGGAGTACCTCTAAAGAGCTGACACTATCAGAAAAAATGAAAAAAATGATCTGGTGCCAAGGTCTGAATGTGATGTAGGGCCATGTATATTACAGCTAATTCTGCAACAAACACCGAACAGGGTAAACTAAGCCTACGGAAAGTGAAGAAATTGATATTGAATGTACCAAAGTCTGTGGATTCATTAAGACTAGATCCATCAGTAAAAAAAAATTTGGTTGGGTCAATATGTTTATACCTTGACAGGAATATCGCAGGTATAACTAAATGACGGAGATCATTTGAAATATTATGCACATAATCCTTCATTGACAGGTCAAAAGTAATAGAGGAACTGAACAAAAATGAAGGAATGATCTGGGAACCAGATAAAGCAGATGGACTTTCCAAAATCATCAATTCACGATATAGAGACATTCGCCTAGATTGAACGCCTGAGTTCAATATTTTTTCAAAGTTTGCTATCACTTCCGGATTAACTGTTTGACAGCGTATTAAAAAACGGAATGACAACTCGAAAAAACGTACGGGGAGAGGAAGTATGCCAGCTAGAATTTCTAGGCTCATAGTATGAGTTGACTGCATACATCCTAGAGCAATACGCAAACAGCGATATTGAATCCTTTCCAGATGCAAAATGTGGGTACAGGCAGCAGACCTGAAGCAAAAACTACCATACTCCATAACAGATAAAATGGTTGTTTTATACAACCCAATCAAATCCTCAGGATGAGCCCCCTACCAAGTTCCTGTTATTGATCGAAGAACAATTCTGACATTTTTGTTTCAAGTAGCCTATGTGTTTACCCCATGTTTCTTTGGAGTCAAACACAACACCTAAATACTTAAATGACATCGAGTGACGAATAGTTCTATCAAAAAGTTTAAGCTGTATTTGAGCAGGATGATGTTTTCTTGAAAATACAACCATCTCTGTCTTCTTAGAAGAAAATTCAATACCCAATCTATAGGCCCAATCAACCAAATTGTTAAGAGAATCTTGCAAACGACTATGAAGATCGGTGCTGTCATTGCCCATTACCGATACTACACAGTCATCTGCAAACTGTCTCAAAGTACAATTTCCCGATAAACAAATATCAATATCATTTACATAGAAGTTGTAAAGAATTGGACTAAGACATGAGCCTTGAGGAAGACCCATGTAGGAATATAAAAACAAGCAATGCACAAATCTAAATTCCCCTGTGACTAAAGGCAGGGGAATCCTGTAAAATGGGTAGCATTTTCTAATACCTATGAGAACTCCTCCATAGGAATCATCACGGTCTAAACGGATAATATTGAAATCATGGATGTTTAATACATTGTCCGAACGAAGCCATGTTTCAGACAGAGCAAACGCATCACAATTCAAAAAATTGAGCATTTGCTTGAATGAATCAAGTTTAGATAGAATACTCCTACAATTCCACTGCAAAATAGTGGATTTCCCTGACTCATCCAATAAATTAGGCATCGAAATTAATGAACGAGAGGAGGGACCACTTTGAAGTCATTTGTTTAGCTATCTGGCTGATAGAAGGAAGCCAAGCAAAAATTAAACCTTTCATTGAATCTGATATTTCGAAAAAAATCAAGAATCCATTGAACAATTGATGAAAAGGAAATACCTCCAGAAAAAGATGAGGGTTCAGGAACCGATTGAGAAGTAAATTGAGAATGGCTTGACAATTCAGGGAAATGAACGTCATAATTTGAAGATCTCCAACCAGGAGGGTTATTCTAAGGTGGAGCAGAATAATTAGAAGATTCTGGATTGTTAGAGATCAATCCTCTTTTTTTAGATGGCTTAGAGGAAGAAGCAATTTTTCTCTTCCTGACTCTTCCTGTGATTACTGGATCAAATTGAGAATCCGAATCATCATCCTCTGATAAAACAGAGAAAGGATTTTCTGAAGCCTCGGGTACCTGAGGAGAAGCTGCCTTGAGCATTTCAGCGAAGGATCGATTAGAACGATCCTTAAGTGATTGCTTGAGTTTCATCGAACGTAATTTATATTTCGGACAATCCTTAATTGCATGAGGAACATCTCCACAAAAAATGCATTTATCAGCATCCTTGTTACAAGTGACTTCATCATGGTCGTCTGCACATTTTGAGCATTTCCTTTTATTACAACAGTATTTTCTTGTGTGTCTGAAAATGTTTGCAATTAAAGCAAGTCATTATTTTAGGGGTATATAACCGAACTGGAAGACGAAGTTTAATTAGCACATGATTTTGAAGTGCTGTGCCTTCAAAGGATATTCTAAAAGAGCCAGATGGATAATACTTTTTTTTCTGTACAATACTGTTGAAGAGTTCAGAGATCTCACCTCCAAAACTTTAATATGTGGAATATTTGCATTGAGGAAGATACGGAAGATGTGTATGTACGTGTATATGTATACGTATGCGTAAAAGAAAAATAAAACGAAAACTTATCTTAAAAGTATCGAGATGTATGTTAGAAAACTTCTAAAATCCTTAAAGCGGGTCCAATGGCAACTTCACACTCCAAAAACGCTTGAAAAATAATTTCGACTTCAAGAAAAATCCTTCCTTTCAGTATATCGATTCTGCTTCTTTCGAAATTCCGTCAAAAATCGTCTTAGAATCCTTAAAGCGGGTCCAATGGCAACTTCACACTCCAAAAACGCTTGAAAAATAATTTCGACTTCAAGAAAAATCCTTCCTTTCAGTATATCGATTCTGCTTCTTTCGAAATTCCGTCAAAAATCGTCTTAGAATCCTTAAAGCGGGTCCAATGGCAACTTCACACTCCAAAAACGCTTGAAAAATAATTTCGACTTCAAGAAAAATCCTTCCTTTCAGTATATAGATTCTGCTTCTTTCGAAATTCCGTCAAAAATCGTCTTGAATATTGCTGAAAAACACGGAGAAAAAAGGAACGGAAAATACGTATTTATTCGTGATGATTTGAAATATACGTCAGCTTTTTCCCAAGGCTTGCTGCTATATGAATCAGAATTGTGTTTTACTCTAATTTACGATAGTTGTTCAACAAAAAGTTCGAAAACTACCTTTTTTGACCCATTTTCACCCCCATCGACGGTATATAAATAATTTGAACTACTGATACATAAGTTCCTCGTGATTGACAGTATGGATAGGTACGCATACAAATTGATAGAACAATTTGAAAACTGCTTTCAATTTTCTGTAACCTAAAATAATTTATTTCAATTTAAATTTACGAATAACGAAATCGTAATATAAAGCATATCAAACAAAGCTTAAGGGGGTATTCTAGTCTAGAAATCTGAAAAAATCGAATTTTTTTTTTACCATATTTCTGTAGTTTAGGCATTCAAGAATATACTCTAGAAAGGACTTATCGAAAATCCTATTATTTACATAGTTAGAGCCATCTTAGTGATGTGGTATCTAACCTGTTACGGCCATCACAATGAACTTCAAACGCGTTTCTCTCGGAACTAGTTTTTTTTTCTAACTGGCGTACACGATATCTCAAGTTCTACTGAACCGATTTATGTCAAATTTATATGAAAATAATCTGCATACATCTCTCTATCGCATGAACCAATAAAAAATTATAACTTTTTAATTTTACTATTTTTAAAAAATCGGTAAACGCAAAAAAAAAACGTTTTAAACAGCATTTTTGTTTTCAAACGGCCGCCATTTTGTTAAAACCCATGTTTTTGACTTGTCCGAGGTTCATGCCATAGCGACATCTTTACTGATTCAGAATCTGTTCGATTTTTTTGTTTCAGATAACCAGAAGGACTGGAATCGTGTACGCCATGGCACAACTTTTTTTTGAACACCCTCACTTCACCAGCATGTAACTATTCTAATTATGAATATTTTTTTCCGTCCTATTTTTGTTTTATTGTTGAAAGATAGATAAACGAATAATGATATAATGGATAGTAAAAATATTCTTTGTTTTATTTTTACGGAGTTCGAAAAAACGTCCGAAATTCGTGTCTCTACACTAGAATACCCCCTTAAAGAATTTTCGATTCGATTGGTTTGGAAATCATCAAATTGAAGTTAAAACTATTTTATAAAAACGTGCCTGTTTATGATTGGACACTAGAGTTCCAATGAAAATGGCCATCTCGAATTTTCAAAGCGAACTTGATTAAAAATTTTGATTTCCACGAAAAACTACCCTATGCAAAATATCAGCTCAATCGGACTTCATTTACTAGTGTCGCACAGCGGTTTTGAGTTTTTTGAAAATCGAAAAATCACCCAAGGGAGGAGTAAAGGAAATAGGGGTTTTCGGAAAAAAAAATTTGATGCCAAATGTCTTCAAATTGATTGAAACATCGAGATCTAGTCATCTTGAAAAAAAAAAATTGTCAAAAATCGACGCTCTGGAAATCCGGAATACGAGGCAAAACGTATGGTTTGGGGTGCCAAAGAAAATCGTCATATCGACTTTTCATACGGGACTCCCTGCGATATATTGATTTGCACGATAAAATACCCCCTGCAAAATATTAGCTCATTCGGACTTCATTTACTATTGTCGCAGATGTCAAAATTTAAGTTATCTGAAAATCGAAAAATCACCCAAGAGGGGAGTAAAGGAAATCGTGATTTGAAATAAAAAAATGTTGATGACAAATGTCTTAGAATTGCATGAAACGTCTAGATTTACTGTTATCTCAAAAAAAAATGTTTGTCAAAAATTGGCTTTCTGGCGCTTGGTGGTTTTTTTGTCTGAAAATCGAATTTTTCCCATTTTTTTTTCGAGTTAACAGTAAATCTCGCAATTTTATCCAATTTTATAACATTTGGCATCAAACTTTTTTTTTCTAAGACCCCGATTTCCTTTACTCCCCCCTTGGGTGATTTTTCGGTTTTCAAAAAATTCAAACTTTGACCGCTGTGCGACACTAGGAAATGAAGTCCGATTGAGCTAATATTTTGCATAGGGTAGTCTTTCGTGGGAATTAACTTTTTTAATCAAGTTCGCTTTGAAAAATCGAGGGTCACTTTTTTCCCATATATCCATTGGCACTCTATTGGACACCATTACTGAAAAACGTACATCAAAAGGTAGGTTTTTGCGATTGTTGCTCATACCAATGGTTCCAAATGAAGTAACATCAGGTGGACCTGTCAGAAGAGCCCAGAGGACCGCAGGTTCTACATCTACTCTAGATGATAATTTCTACCTCAAGTTCAGCCAAAACTCATGTTATTCTGGTCATTCATGATTGAGTGACAAACCGGAAAAACATGAACAAAAAAGTGCAGTAACTCAGTTGAAAGTTAGAAAAACGTCAACAAAAGTTGTGAACTGGAGGCAGTTTTCAAACCATTGTATGTTAAAATCAAGTTGTATAGTCATTTCAAAAATTAGTGACACACGTTTCGGATACTGATTTCGCTTATCAGTAAATATTGATGACTTGGGAAAGTTCACAAACATTTTTTGTGTTATGAATTAATGAGTCAAATGTATACGAATACTCGAAAAATAAATTCTTCAATGGCCATGTCTATGTACCACACTCACTCAAGAATTCAACACAGAAACACAAAAACACAAAGAAACACAAATAAACGTAAAGAGACAAAAAACTTAACTTTATAATAGCAATTAGATAAAGAAAATATGAACTAACCCTAGAAAACCTAAACACACACACCCACAGAACGCAACCGAACCAGAAGAAGTTGACAACGACTTCAGAACCACGACGAGGGCGGAAAAAACTTAATTGATCTTCCTCTTGTGTGTTTACTTTTTTCCAGTACTTCCCTCCGCAAGATAAAGAACACAAAAGCCTCTGAAGGGAAAGCTGGACTGTTTTTTTTCTTCCTTTCTCTCAGAAATAAGTCGCCTCGAGATGAATTCGCTCCAAGTGGAGCAAAATGAAACGAAGCAAGAACTACTCGGTGAATCTTTACTCGCCAAGATTGCCTTCTTCAAGAAGGAAGCAACTGTGTTATGTTTGAAGGTTTGTTTACGGGAGACGACAGATGGCGCATCTGTTTCTTTATTATCATACACCTTCTCCGGGGAACCTAAATTCAATGGCACTATTTTAGGATCCGAGGATTTCTAACTTCATTGAACACATGCCACATGAAGCACCTTCGCTGGAAACCTTAATGGCATTTTTTTCCTTTTTTGTTTTTAATGTTACCATTTTACATTTTGACAAATTTGCGGTATTAAATTGTAAATTCCGCATTCCGGCTATAAACAGGCGTCTTATAATGGGCCCCAAATTATACCCCCGAACGACACACAAAGGGATGGTTTCTCTCAACCGAGTGTCGACTAATTAATTATCTTAATTAAAATATTGTATCTCCAACCCCCGGAAGGATTTACGCTGAACCAGGGATCCGGGACGCACGAATTCAAAGCAATGACAATTGTTTGCTTTTTGCTGGTCGTGGAAGCAGACAGGATAATAGCATTTTGTTGTTAAGAGAACCGACAGCACTACAACAAACCGGGTGGGCGAGCAAAAATGGTGTCTACCCCCCGCTCACAACGGCTCAGGTTCCATTTACGCATCCCACTCTGGATGAGATTCGAAACATGACGCTGCAGCTGTTACGCTCCCAAAGAGTTAAAATTGGATTCTATGTTGCCAAATGTTTATCAGTAAGTTTGCGCTTATTAAAACAATATACATGAGACGGCGTTGTATTGCCGGTGAAATCAGGGGGCGGTTTCCGCCTGCAAACTTTACTAATTTTGAGGGCGGAGGTGGAGTGGGCGATAGGTTGACGACACTACTGCCAGACTGAGGAAAGTTTGCAGCGGTAGTGGAATTGCCGGCAAAGACGATCCCTTTATTTGATTATGTATTTGTCTGATAAACATGGTGCGAAGACAACAAGCTTTCTCAATTGTAAGTGACGCGAAACCAAAAACTGGCAAAGCTAACGAAAACTTTTAGGGAAATGGAAGCGCTCACGTATGCATTTAGTTCGAGATGTATTTATTTATTTTCACATTTGATGGGGTGTCATTATTCGATAGATTGTACATTTCAGTAGATGATTGTGTACGGGTAATAAAACAACATTTGAAAACATGAAAATATCATATTTCCCAACCACAGAAAATAGATTGTAACAAAATTATGATACATTCAACTTTTAATTATAGAAACTATGAATTGAAACTAGAATCACATGTCGTATTTTTTTCAATCGGTTAAACCGAAAGCAGCTCGGTGGGTTGAATATGAAAACTGAATATCCGAAATATTTCACGAAATTCTTTCTGTCAATTATTTGATATTGATGGGCTCTTCTGGGACCTAAATTCATAGTAACTAAAATAGCTCGAGGTGAACTTTGGTTTACAGATACTCTTGCAGTCCTCACCAATCTATTCTAAACTTTCTCCATATAATGGTAGCATCCAAAAATACCGTTTCTCATTATTATGTGATCATTTTTAGATATCAAATTCAAAATATATATCACAAATCAGGGACTTCCAATTAAATGATCATGGTTTTCAATGAAGTTGTTAAAAACTGAATTAGATGTTAAAAAATATACACTTTTAAAATATTATTCTAAGTGGAAACATGGTTCAAAAACACTATCCCTTAACTTTCTTGCCACTGAAAAATATAGATGTAAGATTCTAAATTTTTACGCAGAGTGATGTGCCGTGTTGGGTTGCATAGTGATATAGCTTTCGTCCCTCGTTATAATGGTTTTTTTGTACACTAGAGTTCGGACTCGATTATCCGAAGTATTGATTTTTTTCACTCCGGATAATCGAATCATAAAAAAATGAATTTTCTCTCGGTAAACGCAAAACAATTATGATTTGCACTTGATTATTAAACGATTCTATCTAGCTTGACCCGTTTGTATGTTTGTTACTTTGTAACTTTGTACCTTTGTAACTTTGTCTGTAACGCTGTACCACACTAAGGGGGTATTCTAGTGTAGAGACACGCATTTCGGATGTTTTTTCGAGCTCCGTAAAAATAAAATAAAGAATATTTTTAGCATTCATTATATAATTATTTGTTCATCTATCTTTTAAGAATAAAACAAAAATTGAACGGAGGAAAATATTCATAACTAGAATAGTTAATAGCTGATGAGGTGGGACGGTTAAAAAAAATTGCGCAAACGATTTCAGCTCTTCTGGTTATCTGAAACAAAAAATGGCTGAATGGCTTGACTTGGAGAACAAAAAATATAATAAACTTTATTGCCCTAGATTAATGAAGGAACGGATGTGATAACTACTAACTGCTGCTTGCCTAATTATTTTCTAGCTTTCAGAACATTGAACCGTTGAACTTAAAAAGTTATTATACTTATTTTTATATTCTTGTTTTTAGTAAATTATCTGTATCATTAGTATACTTCTCTACAATAAAACCATTCAACTATTTTTTTATTTTTATTTCTTACCTAGCTTTCTTCGGAATATTTTGATGATGTACTGTATTCTATTAGTCAAATCATTTCATTTGATATCAATATTGAGGGAATTGCAAAAAATATAAAGTCAACCATTTGATGGCGGCGTCCTTTTCGAAATTATGTTGTTCATAATGTGGTGTATTCTCCAAGTCAAGCCATTTAGCCATGTTTTAGCGGCGGCCAAACTGTATTCTTCAAGATCATGGAATACGCAGTTTTATAATGACAGTAGAATTAAAGTTTTGTTCCAAATTTCAGACCAATCAGTGATCAGGAACGGGGTCGAATTTCAATCGATTATCCGGAGTATTGTTTTTTTTCAGTCCGGATAATCGATCATAAAAAAATAAAATAAAAAAAAAATAAAAAAAGGAAAATAACTATGATTTGCACTGATTTATTTATATATTGAAATTGTCCTGGGGAAAGGAGTTATGTTTTGAAAATCGTAAAACAATATTCATTGCCTTGTTACAACCCGTGAATCAAAATATTATTCAAATGGTCAAGTCCAGCTACAAGCAAAAGCTCATGCGTGAGCTTTTTGGACGCCAAGGAGAGTTAGATAACATGGTTAAGCGAATCAACATCAAGGATGCCGTTACGGCCCAGACGGAAAACATCAAAACAAACATATTATTTATTTTCATAAAAAACTTTATTCAGCACATAAGAATGTATACAAAACATCGAAAAATTACTACAACAAAACACTGAACACTAAAAACACAAAAAAATAACAGCAACCGCAGCAGCAACAATCGATCCAAAAGCCGCATCTTCTCATATTTATTGTCACTTACCCTTAAATTGTCGACGGATACCCAAACTATCACCTGAAAAGATAATTCTTTATTACACATAATTGGACGACACAACTCATTTTTGAAGACAACACAACAATCTAAACAATCATGTAAACAATAACATCCCAATTGGAATAGGAAACGCATGGAAACGAACCCGCTATACAAAGCGTATTGTTTATAGCGAACATTCGAGAAGGAATCCGACCAGAAAATCAATCGCAATTATAGGCTATTCAGATGACTATGGGACCAACCATATAAATAGGGCACGAAATGTCAAGAACAAGTCAGTCGCAAATAAACCATCGATCAGTATAGATCAAGCTAGTTTGTCTATATTCGATCTCATCATATCTCATATCTGAATTTATTTTTTCTCTATTATAGTGACTTTCAGCACATTTCGGTTGATTCGTCACTTTTACTTCCATTTTTGGAAGAATGTCGGGAATGAGAATTGAACTCGTGATCTCTGCGTGAGAGGTATGGATGTTACCACTACGCCAGATCGCCTTCGAATCATATCTGAATCTTCGGGTAGCCAGTCTACTCTAACTCATCTACTACTTTGAAACTCTGCTCTGAAACTATCTGGGCGGAGACAGATGCTATGTTTTGGGTAGCCGAGGTTTGGGAAGAGGTACCGGCTGATTCCATCGTCAAGTCATGGAAAATGCCGATATCCCGTTGTCGGTAAGAGAAGTCCCTTTCATAGATTTGAGGTGACCATTTTCATTAGCACTCTGATGCACATGAAAAAAAATAAATAATAAATAGTTATAAATTGAATTATAATTAATAAAATAATAATTTGCCTAACAAGTTTTATTTATTTTACTCCTCGATAATATTTGAAGATGTTAATTAGACATCTTTTGAGAATCCAAAAAAAAACATCTTGGACTATCCAAGCGGTTTAAAAATTAGTGATTTTGTATTCTTTGGAACAATTTCAACACTCCAACCCAAACTTTTTTTTCCTTACTACGTCCATGATTTTTCGAATGATTATATAATTTATGATTATTGAATTAATATTTTCATTTGAGTTTATGTTTTTTGAAGCAAATATTAGGGATAACCAGATTCAGACATATTAAACGGACCCTGCTCATCCTAGCTACATCCGCGTTTCTTTAATTTGTCATATTTGGTATGTTTAAATATTAATTCAAAGTATTCATTTGAATCTGAAAATTTCTACGTATATAAATCTACTGCGGATAATCGAAACTAATTGTATAGAACAACCCATATTCCAACCCCCTCCTCTACCTAGCTACGTAAATTTTTTTTCACATGATCAAATTTATGAAGCATGTTAACAAATTATTCAAAATTTCTGATCTAAAAATTAAAAAAATCGAAAATAATCGAAAATACTCCGGATAATCGAATTACGGATCATCGAGCCTCTGGCATATCGAGTCTCCGGATAATCGAGTCCGACCTGTATTTTGTTTGATTTGAGAACGAACTGACAACAAAAACACATGCTAATGTAATATAATAAAGGTTTTTCAAGAAACAGTAGTACAAATCATCTGTCATAGAAATTAATAAAAAGTATAGTACAAACATTATACTTTTTTTTCATTTTATGAATACCCCTGCGTTTGATCGTTACAGTGCGCGGTTGTGAACGTTACATGGCGACCGTGACAAGACGTTACAGATGCAAAAGTGAACGCACTTGAATAAGAAAGTTAGTACGAACTATTTTTCGAACTAACAAAAAACTCATTTGTATTACTATAATTGGTACCATGTACTACTATTTAATATGTTGTAACGTTTGGTGGAAAAAATGTGTTCAGGATAAACGAATTATAAAAAAAAAATCAAAATTCAAAACACGCTATAAAAGATGAAGAGTTCCCAATTTAGGGTGGTCTTTGAATATGGCGATGGTTGGAACAGACTCGCTTACAGAGGGCTCTGAATTCCAGAGAATGTCTGTTATATTATAATGGGTACTACGGGCGAATTCTAATTGCAGCCACTTGGCATACTCAGAGGTCTGATAAAACCGAATTTGGGGTTTCTCGGCCATTTCGTTTGTGAAGCGGTCGGTTGACGGAACGTGCCTAGGTGCCTATCTCGTTTTCGGTAGGACGGAGTTCGAATCAGTGAATACAATAGATTCTATATTTTTTCTTTGTTCCCTTTTTTTTAAAAAAATAGGCATTATTTAAAGGTGTAAAAATATAGTGTTCCGTTTTATTATATTACGGTGTAAAATTAGCAAAGGTAAAGAGGAAACATAATCTCTTCTCTCCTGAATAATCAAGCTTTTAATATAACCTCGTTGTGAACAGGATAGCCTGTTCATCAGACGGCTTATCCAGGACCTTGCTGCTGGACAAATTGATTCGTTTGAATACCGGGTGAGTCCCCAACCACGGCGAAACGGACGGGAGCCAAACCGAACGTCCGACCGATACTCGGTGTATCCGCAGTATCCCGCGGTGTGCGCCATACACACCGTACATTTAGAAGAAAAACCACCCGTACCACAGCACTTCCTGAGGTCCTGAAACGAATCCGGATTCAGTAGATGGGGTAAAACCCTGCGCGTAGGTATGTGTGTGACATGGCCATGATCATAAGAGGGGGAAAGGAGAGAAGAGAATAGGGTTAAGAAAGACGTTAGAGTGAAAATGTAAAGCGAATAGAAAGGTTTGAAAATTTAAAGTGAAATTCATTCAGAAAGTCGTGATTCGTTCGTCCGTCTTCCAAATTATTCGTTTAGTCCTTTGGAAACTCCAACTTCGGTGTTTGTCCGCGGTGTTTTCGAAGAATTGGTTATAGAGGTGTCGACCATTCTGGTGCAACCAGACGTCGAAAGTTTTCGTTGTCCGAAGGCGGCAGTCTCGAAGACCTGAACCGTTCGGGACCATTTTATTGAGGGGGCTCTACCATAGCTGGGCGGGTGGTCTCTCTTCGGAGAGTGGCGCAAAAGCCACCTGGTTTTTTAATCCCTCAACAAAAAAGGGTTCGCAGACGGTTACAATGTACTTCTACTCTAGGTAGGTTTTTCCGATTAATTTCTCCCACAATGCAACAAGTAACATTTTTGCATGCATTTCGGGCATTAGCTTACATGGTATAGTTTCTTTCTTCGATGTCACGTTACATCGAGCAAGAAGTATAAATAGATTTACTCTTTAGTTCCGATTTGTAGTTGCACTCTAGACATCGATAAGCTGTCTAGATATTAAAGCTAAGAGTTAATTTGGGTATATTACTGCTAACCCGACTGCTCAGGCCACTCAGTGGAAGCATTCTGTGCAATAAGCGGGTTTTTGAACAGAATAAAGGGTGTGTCACATCAAATTGCATCACGGAAAAAACACTGTAGAAATTCGCCTAGTAGACCGATCCTTTTGAAAATTTTAGACAGTAAAATAAAAACTATTAAACAACTTTTGGCATTTTCTTTTTATTCATACTTCGAGCCCAAGCCCGTATGCTCGCACCTTCCTCTTTACCCCGTCCATAAGGTTTTGTACAACGTCAGGTTGTAGTTTTTTTTTTGAACAGAAATCCATTTTCTCTTGAAGTCCGCCTCCGATTTGACAACTTTTGGGTTCTTCCGGAGGGCCTGCTTCATAATCGCCCATTATTTCTCTATTGGGCGAAGCTCCAGCGCGTTGGGCGGGTTCATTTCCTTTGGCACGAAGGTGACCCCGTTGGCTTCGTACCACTCCAACACGTCCTTTGAATAATGGCACGAAGCGAGATCCGGCCAGAAGATGGTCGGGCCCTCGTGCTGCTTCAATAGTGGTAGTAAGCGCTTCTGTAGGCACTCCTTAAGGTAAACCTGCCCGTTTACCGTGCCGGTCATCACGAAGGGGGCGCTCCGCTTTCCGCAAGAGCAGATCGCTTGCCACACCATGTACTTTTTGGCAAACTTGGATAGTTTCTGCTTGCGAATCTCCTCCGGAACGCTGAATTTGTCCTCTGCGGAGAAGAACAACAGGCCCGGCAGCTGACGAAAGTCCGCTTTGACGTAGGTTTCGTCGTCCATTACCAGGCAATGCGGCTTCGTCAGTATTTCGGTGTACAGCTTCTGGGCTCGCGTTTTCCCCACCATGTTTTGCCTTTCATCGCGGTTAGGAGCCTTCTGTATGTACGCAGGCCCTCCCGGTGCTTGGTCCGCTGGACGAATGAACTTGACAAATTCAGCTTATTGGCGACATCCCGGACCGAACTTCTCGGATCACGTCTAAACTGCTTAACTACGCGCTTGTGATCTTTTTCACTGACGGAGCATCCATTTTTGCCGTTCTTCACCTTCCGGTCGATGGTTAGGTTCTCGAAGTATCGTTTTAGTACTCTGCTGACCATGGATTGGACGATTCCCAGCATCTTACCGATGTCCCGATGTGACAACTCCGGATTCTCGAAATGAGTGCGCAGGATTAATTCACGACGCTCTTTTTCGTTCGACGACATTTTTCCAAATTTACGAAAAATTGACAGTGAAGCATGGCCAACGTGATCTATACACTCTTATCTGATTATAAGCGAAAGCTGAAGATATAATTCCTAAAAATTAAATTTCTACAGCGTTTTTTCCGTGATGCAATTTGATGTGACACATCCTTTAAGGCACTACACTACGAATATGTTTGCGGTTTCTCTCTGCTGATGTGAGAGTCCATTCCGTATATGTCACGTTGCATTTAGCGACAGATATAAATTATTTTGCTCTGTCGTTTCTGTGGATTTTCAACAGTAATTGTACTTCGGCAATCATTCACTTAGCAATCAGTCGGCAGCGGTGACGAGGGCGTCCAGAATGGCCATTATCAAGGTTAAAAGTTTGGGTTATGTTGACCTATTTCAAGACTAAATGCGAATGAATAGTAAAAAATTGAAATCTAAATCATTCTCTCTTCAATTTTTACTATGTCACTCTAGACAGGGATCAGCGGTCAGATTGTCGGGAGAGAGTTTGTGTGGATTTATGAGTGTTTCGAGCTTATTGATGACTTTGCTGATCCTAGCGTCAAAGTGCAGCACGCTTAGGGTCGGATGTGAAGAAGGTATTTTATTGCAATGAGAGCTTTTTTCTTCGATTGAAAACTGATGTTGAAAATTTTGTTCCGCTGCGGCTGCTGTCGTCGCGGTTGCTATGTACTTCGAGATTCATTGTATTTACCAAATGCAAACATTTCATGACTATATGCAAGCATAAACATTTATATTATAGTTACTGTAATCTATATATATAAAAATGGATTTCTGTCTGTCTGTCTGCTTGTCTATCAGATTCTTATGGACTCGGAAACTACTGAACCGATCGTCATGAAAATTGGTATGTAGGGGTTTTTGGGGTCGGGGAAGGTTCTTATGATAGTTCAAGACCCCTCCGCCCTCCCTAAGGGGGGGCTGCCATACAAATGAAAAACAAATTTCTGCATTACTCGGGAATTAATCAAGCAGACGAAACCAAATTTGGAATGTAGAGGTTTTCGGGTGCAATAAATATTTCTATGGTGGTTAGACACTCCTCCCACCTCTCTAAGGGGGCGCTGCCATACGAATGAAACACAAATTTATGCATTACTCGGGTATTAATCAAACAAACGAAACCACAGTTGACATGTGGAAGTTTTAGGACGCATTAAATGTTTCTATGGTGATTAGACACTCCTCCCCCCCTCTCTAAGGGGGGGAGGGGGGAGCTGCCATACAAATGAAACACAAATTTCTGCATTGCTCGGGAATTAATCAAGCAAACGAAACCACATGTGGAAGTTTTAGGACGCAATAAATGTTTCTATGGTGGTTAGGTATACCTCCTCCCTCTCTAAGGGTGGGCTGCCATAAAAATAAAACACAAATTCCTGCATTACTCGGGAATTAATCAAGCAAGCGAAACCAAGTTTGGCATGTAGAGGTTTTCGGGTGCAATGAAAATTTCTCTGGTGGTTAGACACTCCTCCTCCTCTCTAAGGGGGGGCTGCCATACGAATGAAACACAAATCTGTGTATTACTCGGGAATTAATCAAACAAACGAAGCCAAAGTTGACATGTGTCGGTTTTAGGGTACAATCAATGTTTCTATAGTGGTTAAACATTCTTCCCCCTCTCTCTAAGAGGAGGCTGCCATACAAAAGAAACACAAATTTTTGCATTACTCAAGAAATATTCAAGCTAAAGGAACCAAATTTGGTATATGGAGGTTTCAGGAGACAATAAATGTTTCAATGGTGCCCCTATGTTGGGGGCTGCATTAATCGGAAATCAATCAGGCAAACGGAGCCAAATTTGGGATGTGAGGGTTTTGGGTAGGAGAAATGTTTCTATGATGGTACGACACCTCTCCCTCCTCTGGAATGGAGAGGGAGTCCCATAAAAATAATACACATACTTCAACCAAACACGACAATTGAAAATTTTCGAAAAACTCTGAAGGAAAATGGGAAAATTCGAAAAATTCAATTCGCATATGTTTTACAATTACATATTGACAAGCCCATTTGATGTTTGCGCTAACGAAATTGATCTTGGTTCGAAAGTGGAAATGGATTTTAATGTGATAAAACGCACTCCTATATCGTCTTCTATCTATATAAATAAAAACGAATCGCCGAATGAGTTGATAAGAGCAAAACTCGAGAAAGGAATGGTCCGATTTAGGGCTGTCTTTATTCTATCATATTTTCTGTATCAAACATTTATTCCATGTAACGGAGAAACATGTTATTTGCAAGTGAATGAAAAACCTTGCACGAGAATTGTGTCTGAAAATAATCTGATATCGAGTTTTGGTAGAAGTACTGAAATTTTATAGTAAAAAATAAATTTAAAGGGTAGATTAGAAGATCAATCAATGAACAGTTCTACGATTGGACCTATGAACGTGCGCTTAGTAAGAAAACGTTGATGTGATAAGGAAAAATAAATTTTAGGCGGGACGAAGTTTGCCGGGTTAGCTAGTAATATAATATAATTTCGTTGTTTTATACAGCTTAACCCTCAGCTCTCTGCGGCTGCATTAAATTTGAAAGAAAAACGAAATTGAAATATAATATTTTTATATTATATTTCAATTTCGTTTTTCACACACTTTTTGTCAAATATATTCTGTTTAACTGAAAAAAAACTAAAGGTTAAGAAACGTATCGCACTAAATTACTCAGGGTAGAACAAAGCACTGAGATATTGTGAACAAATGGAAACAAAATTTGAGCGTGTGATGAATATGAGTGACCTGATGAACCCTCAGTGTCTCAAGGATGATCATTTCCACTTATAAACATCGCTTCGTTTAACAGCAGACCAGATGAGATAAAAAACACCTATTGATGTGTGGAAAAAAATAACTCCTAACACGACGATTGCTAGCATTTGCTAGTGGTGCATACTATCGAGTAAGCGAATAAGGTAGGATTAGTTGTATGGAGAAATCGTATGGTTCTGTCAACAGAGATTCCATCCATGAAACTTATTGGATAATGTGTGAAATTGCGCAATACGGATTAAATTGGCAAACTCAAACGCAACCTAATATATATATTTTTGGGATTGCTTTAATTTACGTGGATAATTATAAGTTGTGTGGTTCATTCAAGCCCACAACACTGTACTCCATTTCATAACAATCTTATATTTAAATTTCAAAGCGTCATAAAAAATCTGCTATGTACTGAAGCAGGTGGCCCCCATGCCCACCAGCATATTATAACACTCGTAAAGGATTTCATAAAAGTACAAAAGATATATCAATGAACGAAAAATGCAAGAGCACACCAGGCACCATCAGGGGTGGGCTGCATGAAAAATTCGCAAAGTAATTCAGAACCACTAAACGACGATCGATAAATGGCATTAAAAGCACGTGTGACGCTAACCCAGAAAAGTCTATAGCTTCTCAGTCAGGATAGGAAGAACATCCGAGCCAAATCGAGCATCAGCATCGAAGCAGGAAATAATGGTGAACTGGACCACATATTCTATGGAATGGTTTCCTGGTTTTTTCTTCCTTTCCTTCAGAAGGTGCGAAAAGCCAAAATCGCATCTACTATTTTTCCCCATTGTACGAAATAGCTTCGTGAAGCTGGTGGGAATTATTTTGAATTTGCATATATCATGCAGCTCAGTTGCCGGCTGGGAATACATGGTGTGCGCACTTGCCCCTCTCACATGAATTGAATTAGTTTCCAATTAAAATGTGGAGCTCATGTGGTGCCATCTGTGAAGCGTGGTGCCAACCGGTTTCTCTCAACCGAACGAGTGAATATGTATATGGGGAATACATTATCCTGGATGTCAATTCAATTATCTTCCTCAATTTGTCTCACATGAAGGCAGTCATGCAACATCAAACGGTGAACAAAATATGCTTAATGTAGCTCTTTTGAAGCAAAGCCGAAGGAACAAGCATTTTGCATTTTAGCTTCGGAGCAATGCTCACTTCTGTATCATTTACTTATGCGCTTCAGTGTTACATATCAACAACGGTGAAATATCGTTCCTTTGGCGGAGGATATTTTGGACTCAACAAAAATGTATTCCACAGATCCTATGATTTAGAAATCTGATAATGTTCCATTTTTAATAATTGCTACTCGCGGAAAAATTCTATTGTTTTCTACACATCAGGGAAACAATTGAAACATAAGAGCAATTCTGAAAAGTGTAAAATGAATTGCAACGAAGAGCGAATATCATTCGTGTTAGAGAAAGTGTTTTTCGCATTTATTAATGAAGAGCTCTTATATGTTACCATAGCGCACCATGCGCTTACATGTATTCAATCTGATGGAGAAACATAGTAACTTGTACCGAAAGAGACAAATTAAATTGAAATATTGAATTGCGAAAAAAACGTGCAGCCCTAGCTGAAAGCAACGTTTTATCAAAGCAAATTCTAAATTTCGTACTCTAAAAATTGAATCTACTTAATCCCAGAACTCTGGATTAAACGATACGCTAACGTCAGCTCGTCCTCGTGCCGGGTCTATTCACCAAGGGTGGAGATACCCATAATCATACTAATGTTCGAAAATAAATTCGTTCCGTTTGCTGCATCCAAATATAGCTCTCTCTTCTTCTGCGGGTAGAGCAAAGGCCTAGAGGGCTTTTCGTGTTCTTCTCTCCGCCACACAATGTGACACATTCGCACACGCAATCCAGAATAGATACGTGAATAAATAACACTTCGGCCTATTCGGAGAAATAAATTTTTGTTTTCCTCTGTTCACATCCGATGAAGGCGGATGTATCGCGTGTGTTTCCCCTGATTTAAGATGCCGTCCCCAGTTCGGCCGAAGTCGTACTGTCGGAAACAGTAAACACACAAATTTATTCTTTTCGACAGCATGAACTTTGTTTGGGTAGGCAGAAAAAGCTTAATGTGGATTACTGATCGGGGACTGTCTCTTGGTATCCCATTTATTAGGAATATGTCCTCTGTTTGTAAATGACTGTCGAAAATCCCGAAGGCATACCAATGGGAGCGATAGTGGTTATGTTGTCCGTTTTACGACTCTCCGTAGTTATTTGGGTATTGTTGGAAATGCGCGTCTAGCTTCATATGCGTATTATTTATGTGACCGATCAATAAAGATTGAATGAACTGTGTGATTCTAGTGATCGTTATATTTGATACTAGTACTACGGAATGAAGTACCTTTTAGGTTAAGGAGTCATGTACTCGCAATTGTGATTCTCTGGTCGATGTATTTTGGCTTTCCTAGAAAAAAAGACACAAAAAGAAGTCTTTCACTGTTTTTATTTCATGTCAATATTTTCCCGACCGATCGGTTGAAGTTTTTTCTGAGAAAAGTATTGGTACCAATATTACAGATTTGCGGATATCACATTGGCTTCTCTCATGGCTCTATGATAATTAATATTCATTTGAAATATGTGCCTTTATCAGGACATATTATTTCTGACAATACTTTAGTTGTGTATTCCTGAATGTGGTGCTACCAGTGAGTAAATACGACATCGATTCGCCATAAGCAAACGAGTTGTGCGAGTTGTGTACCTAAGATAAAGCCTAATAGACGGATTTTTCTTAGAAGTATGAGCCCACATATTTTCAGAATTATTCTCTGGGTTCAACAATTACAAACTCGATGGGTTCGAAGTGTATTCTATAAGGTGTAGTAAAGATTATTTTTGAGGTAAATTGAAAGTATCATTTAGCACAATCAAAATGACACGATTCAAGTAAGATTGCTTATTCAAATGGTTACGAAAAGAAAAATTTATATTTCGGGGCACAATCGGAACAAAGCAATTATTGGTGTTTGTTCCCACATTTAAAAGCGCTTTTTTTTCAAAACTATTTTGTATAAACTGTATAGATAAATAAAATAAACTGTATAGATAAATAAAATAAACTGAATTTCAATTATTTTTTTCTTATTCAAAAGTGTTTTAGCACACATATTTTTAATGATATTGTTTTATGCGAACCTAGATATTTTTTTAATTTTTGAATTCATTGCAAACAAAATTGTAAAATACTAATCTCGAGTTATCCGCGAGTAATCGATTCCCTATCCTATTGAATAAGCAAAATTGTAAATATGCTTTAGAACTGAAATTAGATTTATAGAATTTGACTACTTTAAACTTATGTAACTGTACAAATAAAGAAAATAAATAAAAATTTATAAAAAAAATGAAAAAAAGGTAATTTCAAAAAGTTTGAAGTTTCGAGTTTTAAAAAATTAAAGATTTTTTGTTTTTTTTTTAAATACTAGCAGACCCGTCATATCACATCTCGGCCGAAACTTTTTTTTCTTGTATGTTCGGAATCGATAACAAACGATGCCTCTCGAATTCTAATTAGTACAGGATTTTCCAACTTTAAAAAAAATTGAAATAACAAACAAATTGAAATAAAACACACTTAGAATTCAAATTTCGATGCAACTTTTATTTCAAATTAAAGTTTGGTTTATGCCATTATGTGTGAAATACAACATCATTCAAATGTCCACCTAGGGCTTCCTTGCACACCTTGATCCGGAACAGGTAATTTTCGATGACTTTTCGGCACATATGGGGCGGTATATCGGTCATAACTTCACGAATATTGTCTTTCAAATGTTCAAGAGTTTGCGAAGAGTTGGCATAGACACGGATTTTCGCATAACCCCACAAAAAAAAAGTCTAGCGGGTTCAAATCGCATGATCTAGACGGCCAATTGGCATCACCAAAACGCGAAATTATGCGTCCCTCAAATTTCGTTCGCAATATGGCCATGTTCGGTCGTGTTGTGTGGCACGTGGCGTCGTCCTGCTGAAACCACATGTCATCCGTATCCATATCTTCAATTTGTGGCAAAAAAAAATCGGTTAACATGCGGCCATAGCGCTCACCATTCACAATTACCGTCTCGCCGTCCTCATTTTCAAAGAAATACGGCCCGATGACTCCACCAGACCATAATGCGCACCAAACAGTGACTTTTGTCGGATGCAATGGCCTCTCAACAATCACGTGTGGATTTTCTGAGCCCCATATACGGAAATTTTGGGTATCCACATAGCCACCGAGCTCGAAATGTGCCTCATCGCTGAAGAAAATTTGATGCGAAAATTGTTGTTCGTTCACCCAATCGACGTATGCCCGACGCATTCCATGGTCACCACACTCTAATTTTTGTACCAGTTGGACTTTATATGGATGTAGGTGCAAGTCCAAATGCAAAATTCGCCACAATGATGTGTTTGACAAGCCCAATTGCTGAGCACGCCGTGGAATCGAAACATTCGGGTCATCCTCCACACTGGCAGCAACAGCAGCAATATTTTCGGCCGAACGAGCATTACGATGAAGCACAGGTTTCACAATATCCGCTACGGATCCAGTTTGTTCAAATGTACGCACTACATTAGCGATTGTGTGCTCTGTAGGCCGTCCATGACGACCAAAATCCGTCCGTAATGCTCGAAAAACATTTGCCTATGTCAAACGGTTGTCAGCGCAGGGCTGTATACTTTCGGAAGCCCGAAATAGAAAACCCTGTAGATGAATGAAACACCTTTCGAATTCAATTGAATCGAACACCTTTTATTTGTGGCACGATTAATTGCACAATGCTAACCTTTCTCGATTTCTAACATACCATTGGAATATATATTTGAATAATTTTGTGTTCCATTTGAATGTTGTGCTCCACTTGCTCCATTCGCGGGCGGCACAATCCGATTCGGTGGTGAATTTATCTTATAATAATTTCGTAGAGTCGTCGAGCTGGTGAGTAAAGCCAAGTATAGACTTATTTTAATAAAAACTGACTTCTGATAATTGACAGTAACACAAAAAGCACAAAGGTTCTGGTTGTTCAATTAATGGTAATTTGACTTTGCACCTGCACAACAAATTCAAATCATAATCCTCGAAGTAAATATCATCGGATCCGCAAGTGCACATTGAATTAAAACGTTGATTTTCTATAATATGTTCTACAATCTCACCGAGGTCACTGTGATTTTCACTGAAAAAAAAATATGTTTAATGTAGTATTAATCGTAATAGCAACAAATCAATGTGCAATGACCGAGCAAAAAGTGCACAAGTTGAACTGACCAATTCACGACGACAAAAGCACAATGGGCCTGATCACGAGCGTCACTTCACGGTGAAAACGAAGTGAATTGTATACAACGTTATTACGGCTGCCACCGTGTGTGTAGAATCCGGAAGAATTCATCCGTCGTGACAACTTTGACGAACTCGGTGTTATTATGAATATCACGATACTGTCACGTCACGGGGAAAAACAAGTATATTTGTCACTTGTTTTTTAGATGGTGAAAGCTAGTCACGCGGAATGGAGTAAGTTTAATTTCGGATTTATTTAGCTTTTTTGCTAACATTTTGAATCTTGTCTTGCTTTTGAGGAAAGAAAAGATAAACAAACAGCAATTTACCCGCTTGGTGGCATTTTTAGAACGAAATCCTGTCGTATCCAGAGGATGTAAATTGGTTTATTTGGTCTCGATAAATGCGCTATGGGATGTTATTTAGGACTAAAAATGTAGCTCCCGTAGACCGATTGAAACATGGCGAAAGGTCTAATTTCGATTGTCCTAAATGAATAGAAATTTTTGTTTCAGAGAGTTGCAACCCCATAAAATGGCAATGGAGGCCACTGGCCCAAAACGATCATTATGATTGATAATGTATAATACTGATTTGTTGATATTTTGAATATAAAATAATATCTGTAATGTTTTTTCAACATTGCAGAGTTGGTTTTTGTAATTCAAACATTCGCAATTGGTCAGGACGATAGCTACATCAAATAAGGCCATTGATCTTTTGTTTTACGTAATATATATTTTCAACTATATTGTTTTCAAGACATACTTTTAATGAAAGCATATTTTAGAATATAAAATAATAGTTTAGAATTAGGAAAAAATGAATCTATTATTGCAAAGCTGTCAAATTAATTTTTTTTAAATTATTCTCTAGTTCTTTTTCCATAATTTTGATATCCGTCTGAAGAAAATCTGAATCATTTTCTGCTTTTGGCAAATTCCTTGAAACTCATCAGATGTTTCATATGAAAATTGTGCTTCTGACCAACGCTACTGACCAGTTGCTGTTTAAAAAATTATATCAAACCTCATGTCCCGTATATCAAATAACACGAGAATGGGAAGGATAAGAGGATTAAACTTCAGAATCCCATATGGGAGTAGCTCAAATTATACAGATCATGAGATGGATGAATTCGGGTTTATCCTGAGATATAGAAGATATTAGAAGATATAAATTGTAAAAAAGGGTTCTTAAAATATGATTCTAACGGTGACCTATACTAAATACTTCTCACTATTCAAACGAGTAAGATAGAGCTGAGTACATGAGTATGCGAGATATCGAGTTTAATAACTCATGATAGTCAGATAAAGTATGACTAGAGTAATTTTTAGAAAGAGGAAATAAAATTACATTCCCATATGTTCAACAACTACATTATTCAAACGCAACCAAGTATTCCTCCTCATCATTGAACCAGCGTTTGATTCAACAAACTAACGCACCAAGCAAATGATCCATGGAATGAGTCCGAATAGTTGGATTGATATACCGAATCATAGAGGTGTAATCGCAAACTTGTCATTCTAAAACATACGTTCAATTAAATGGAATATTATCTCATACACTTATTACTTTTACCCACATAACATACAAACGTCCGAAAATATGCAACCGACATAACGTTCAAACGCCCGAAATTATACTGACATGTCTCTTATAAACGGAAATGAACTCTTTCACTTCACGGAGTTCATTTTTACACGCAACTGTCCGTGACAATGATGATAGACACAAAAGGATTAAGTGAAGTGTAAGTGACGTGAAAGCGTTTGTGACAGTGATGTTCGTGATCAGACCCAATATCCTCATGCAAAATTGTGTGAATCGAATAACTCTCTATGAGAACAGGAGACTCAAAAGCAGAGTAAAATTGTTGAAAATTTAATGATAATTATGACGTTATTTGCAAGTTGTTCCACTTCGTATATGAAAAGTAAATTTTTTTGGTGCTATTTCTTCACGTGTGACGGGTTTTTGTTCAAAATTAATATTTGTATATGTGCCTATTTAACCTGAAAATCCATTGTTGTTTTCACTTCGCAAAAACGGAACATGAATCTCGATGCCGTCCATGCGAATTCCAATTGGACAAACCTCTATAGACAGAACATATAGGTCAAAAGGATTTTGCATTTACTAAACTGCCGTTCTACACATAGTTGCCTCATTTTACATTTTGACGATTTTCACTTTTCTTCATAAAACGTTGTTTATATGCATAATCTTACGGAAAAACACAAAAAAAAACATATATAGTTTGTTCCCAGTTTTTAAAAAAACAACATCAAGCTCAATTGACCCATTCCCAAAATATATATTTTTATCAAGGCTCATATGGCGTTAGCCTCACGGGACCGGGAGTTCAATACTTTGACAATTTTTCTTATTATCTATGTTAGTAATATGTAACCGATTACTCGCGGTTGGCTCGAGGTTAGTATTACAAGTGTTTTCGTAATTCGGATGTTGCTGTCTCCAATGCTCTGTACGTGTGCCCGACACGTGATACTTCCTATTGGGATACAGCTGACCGTTAATCAGCAACGACCCCCTAGTCTGCACCCCATATCTAGCGTGGTGCGTCTTTTTCGACTCGAGGAATCCAGGATAGAATGATCACTAGCCGGCGCAATCATCTGCTCGTGTAGAGTTGTCATGAGCGGTACAACCTTTGGCTCTTGTTGAATCATCAGTGGACTGTACAACCTTTGGCCCGTGTATCTGTAAAGAGTGTGTGTATGTATTGCCGCGACTAAGTAAAAGTTTATCGATCGGATAGGAGGGATATAAAACGGGGACACAACGAAGGAAACATCACTAAACGTTGACATCGGCGTTCCTGAGGAACAGGTATAGATGAAGCAGAAGATCAGGATCACGGCTACCTAAGATATCCCGGACGGGGATCTCCGATTGTCTGCCTTGTGCTCTCAGTGCTCTAGAGAGCTGAGAGCGAGCAGCATGGAACCGGATACACGACCAGACAACATGCTCGATGTCGTGGTAGCCATCGCCACAATCACAAAGATTGTTTGCTGCGAGCCCAATGCGATAGAGATGCGCGTTTAGGTTGTAGTGATTGGACATAAGCCGAGATATCACGCGAATGAAATCACGACCTACATTCAATCCCTTGAACCATGCACTCGTCGAGACCTTAGGGATAATCGTGTGTAACCAACGACCGAACTCATCTCCACTCCACATGCGCTGCCAACTTACGAGCGTGTACTGACGAGGAATGTGAAAAAATTCGTTATAAGCAATTTGCCTTTCAAAAAGTGTGCCTTCTAAAGCGCCCACCTTAGCTAGCGAGTCCGCTTTCTCATTCCCCGGAATCGAGCAATGAGAGGGAACCCATGCTAAGGTAATCTTGAATAATTTTTCGACCAAAACACTCAATAGTTGTCTTATTCTTGTTAGGAAATAAGATGAGCGTTTATCAACTTTCATTGAGCGGATTGCCTCTATTGAGCTGAGACTGTCTGAAAAAATAAAATAGTGGTCGATGGGCAATGTTTCAATGATCCCCAGTGCGTAGTATATCGCACTCAGTTCAGCGACATACACGGAACAAGGATCTTTGAGTTTGAAAGAGGCACTGGAATTTTCATTGAAGATGCCGAAGCCAGTGGACCCGTTTATGTATGACCCGTCAGTAAAGAACATTTTATCAGATCTAACTTTCCCATATTCTGCCGAAAATATCGGCGGAATATAATCGGAGCGTAGATGATCTGGGATTTCATGGATTTTTTGTCGCATGGACAGATCAAAAATAACAGAGGAATTGCAAAAGTATGAGAAGCAAACTTGGTTGGAGATGCCTGGTGAAGGGAGCACGTCGTGGGTAAGGTACTCATGGTATAAAGACATAAAACTTGACTGAGGAATCAGTTGGAGTAGATTTTCGAAGTTATCAATCACCAATGGATTCATGATCTTGCAACGGATGAGAAATCTGTAGGATAATTCTGTGAACCGAAGAGTAAGCGGGGGTACTCCTGCCAAAACTTCGAGACTCATCGTATGTGTCGAATGCAAACACCCCATGGCTATACGCAGGCAACGATATTGTATTCTCTCCAGCTTGAGAATATGAATCCTGGCAGCTGATCGGAAGCAAAAACTGCCATATTCTAACACTGATAATATCGTTGTTTTGTATAACTGAATGAGGTATCCTGGATGGGCACCCCACCATGTTCCGGTTATTGTTTGGAGAAAATTGATTCTTTGCTGGCATTTCTGTTTCAAATACGCAATGTGTATTCCCCAGGTACATTTAGAGTCAAAATATACTCCAAGGTATTTGAAAAACATCGAGTGCCTGATCGCTTTGCCGGATAGGTGAAGCTGGAATTGGGCGGGTTCGTACTTCCTAGAAAAAACGACCATTTCGGTTTTCTCCGTAGAGAATTCGATACCCAGCTTGAGAGCCCACGTGAACAGGTTGTTCAGGGTATCTTGCAAGGATTTTTGCAGAACGGCGGGATTAGTACCCGTGATGGAAATAACTCCATCGTCTGCAAGTTGTCTCAGCGTGCAATCTCTAGTTAGACAATCATCCATATCATTGACGTAAAAACTATACAAGAGGGGGCTTAGGCAGGAGCCTTGTGGTAGGCCCATAAAACTGTATCGAGAAGATTTCAAGCTGCCATGATTGAAAAACATGTGCTTTTCTGACAGTAAATTGTACAGGAAATTATTCAGAATTGGTGAAAGTCCACGATTATGAAGTTTCTCTGAGAGAATTTCCATGGAAACTGAATCAAATGCCCCTTTGATATCGAGGAAAACGGAAGCCATTTGTTCTTTGCGAGCAAATGCGATTTGGATTTCAGAAGATAGCAGCGCCAGACAATCGTTCGTCCCTTTACCTCGGCGGAAGCCAAACTGCGTATTTGACAGCAAATTGTTCGCTTCAACCCACTTGTCCAAACGAAGTAGAATCATTTTCTCTAACAATTTGCGAATACAGGATAACATTGCAATCGGCCTATACGAGTTGTGATCGCAAGCCGGCTTGTTGGGTTTCCGTATGGCTATCACTCTCACTTGTCTCCAGTCATGCGGGACAATATTCAGCTCCAGAAACTTGTTGAACAAGTTCAGCAAACGCTGTTTTGCCAAGTCGGGAAGATTCTTCAACAAGTTGAATTTAATCTTGTCCGACCCCGAAGCTGAATTGTTACATGAGAGGAGGGCAATTGAGAATTCTACCATCGAAAAATTCTCATAATCGCATTGGAGCGGAATGTCGCGTACGACGCTTTGTGCAGGAACGGAATCGGGACAAACCTTTCTTGCAAATTTGAAAATCCAACGGTCAGAGTATTCCTCACTTTCATTTGTATGGTTCCAGCCACGCATTCTCCTAGCCGTATTCCAAAGAGTGCTCATAGCGGTCTCCCTTGACAAACCATTGACGAACTTTCGCCAATATCCACGCTTTTTTGCTTTAATCAAACCTTTTAGTTTGGCTTCTAGAGCTTGGTACTTTCGAAACCATTCCACTAATCCAGTTTTCCTGAATTTTTTGAAAGCGGATAATTTTTCAAGGTAGACCTTTGAACACTCCTTGTCCCACCAAAGTGATGGAGGACGACGTCGGAAAGTGGTAGCAGGAACACGTTTCTTTTGAGCTTGAAGTGCGCTTTCGTAAATCAAACTCGATATAAAGTTATACTCTTCGAGTGGAAGAAGTTCATGCATTGAAACAAGTGCTTCAGATATTATTTCTGCCAATTTTCTCCAGTCAATATTTTTCGTGAGGTCATACGCAATATCGACTGACTCACGAGAACCTGATTCATTGGCGATCGATAAAATTATTGGTAGGTGATCACTACCGTGGGGATCTTGGATTACCTTCCACGTGCAATCCAGGGATAACGAAGAAGAGCAAAGTGATATGTCTAGCATACTTGCCCGTGCAGGGGGGTTGGCTATTCTAGTTGCTTCCCCAGTATTCAAAACTGTCAATTTGAAGTCGTCGCACAGATCATAAATCAAAGTGGCACGGTTGTCATCGTAGAGCGAACCCCATACTGTTCCATGGGAGTTGAGGTCACCTAAGATTAGCCGCGGCTCCGGCAGTGCCTCGATGATATCAAAAAACTGATGGCGGCCAACCATAGTTCTTGGAGGAATATATATCGAGGCAATGCAGAGGTCTTTGCCATTGATTTGTGTCTGGCAAGCGACAACTTCAATGCCTGTCATCGATGGGAGAGTGACTCTATAGAAGGAGTGACATTTTTTGATCCCCAATAGTACGCCACCAAACGAGTCATTTCGATCGAGGCGAATAATGTTGAAATCGTGGAAATTCAGTTCGTCGGCTGAAGAAAGCCATGTTTCACAGAGGGAAAATACATCACAGTTAGAACTATGAATTAAAAATTTAAATTGATCTAGTTTAGGGATGATGCTTCTGCAATTCCACTGTATTACAGTGGTCAAATCCTTGACCTCTTGCACTGAATCAGGCATCGAGGGAAATGAACGCTGCTAAAAAACCACATTTTTCTTTCAAAAATGTTCTCACAATCGGGAGCAAACATAATACTATGCTTTTAAGAGGGTCATTTATATTTAAAGCATTTAAAATATTGTCCACCAGGTCAGAAAGCGCAAGCAAGCCAGATTGTGGCTGTTGCCTCGACCGCGAAAAAGGAACAGACGTGTTGGGCTCTGCTCCGGGAAGTGCTGAGGACCCCTGGTGCGTAGAAGAACCGCTTAAACCAGGAGGTACTTGCTTCGGTCTATTCTCAGCACGTTCGATACGAGGTTTCATTCCAATTTGGGAAGTTTCGGTCTTCTTTCTGGGGAGTGATGGAAAAGAAGTAATTTTTCTTTTCCTAATGGCACCCTGCGATGTACCGGAACTTCCTGCATTGGGAGCGTCAGCAACAGGCTCGTCGTTCTGCAGAATGGAGTAGGGATTGTCCTGAGTCGTTGAAGCGGAACTCTTAAGCATTTCTGCATAAGTCCGCTTGGAACGTTCCTTTAAGGAACGCTTGAGTTTTTCCCCTCGTTGTATGTACACCGGGCATTGAGAAAGATCATGTGGAGCCTCGTCGCAATGAAGACACTTGCGCTCTTTTGCGCAAGAAATCCCATCATGACTCTCTCCACAATCTGCGCAACGTTGTTTATTGCAACAATAGGCGGCCGTGTGACCAAGTTGCATGCATTTGTTGCATTTCATTACCCGGGGTACAAACAACCGAACAGGTAAACGAAGTGCACCTATTGCAACGTAGTTTGGAAGAGCGGAACCCTCAAATGTCACACGAAAAGAGTTTGTCCGATTGAGAACTCGTTTGTCATTTTTAAGTGACACAGACTTCAGTCGATCGCATTCAAGAATCTTCACACTTTTAAGTGAGGAGTTCTTGAAGCGACCGACACCATCGAGTATCTCTTTTCGAGTCAAACCCTTTTCGTACATTACACCGTCTATTTCAACGTTGCAACAGGGTACGTATACGCGATACTCAATCGAAAAGAGATCACAGCGCGTTATTGCATTCGCTTGGGTCCTGCAAGAGACGACAACTCGTAATTTGTCTGGCCCCATCCGAGTAATTTCAGTAACTTTGGAAAATTTCTGCGTTAGTTCTTTTGAGATGCGAATGACATTAAGAGGTTTTGATTTTCGTCTAAAGTATACAATGAATGGACCTTTGAATCCCTCCGGGTATTCCTTTAGACGAAAATCATGTTTTTCATCAATTTCCTCATCTTCAGAACTTTCTACTTCATACACAGAATTTTCCTCCTCAACGTCTGCTTCATCCTCCTGCTCTTCAGGAGGTGGGTCAGCATCAGAAACATTTAATGACGTGAAGGGGGGATCCTCCCCGCCCTCAGCCATGATAATAAATTAGTCACCTGTTCGATGTGAAAAGTATAGAATAATAATAAAAAAATAGAAAAAAATAAATGAGTAAATAAATTATATTTGTATTCAAGGTATATATAAATTATATTTATTTAAATTTTTTATTGTATAAATTCAAAAATGAAAAAAAGTTTCAACAAAAGTTAAACGGTAATGTAAGAAAATTGTACACCCCTAATGCCAACGCTTGCCGATTTGGTAAATACAATGTTGGACAATGCTGTAAATCGTACACAGGAGGTTGAAGGAATGATAAATGGAACAATAGAAAAATAAACTTCTACTTGCCGCTGCTGTGTAGCGTGTGATGAATGTGTGTTGATCTGAACTGGATCCTCAGCGTCTCGATCGTGCACCACTTTTTATTGAGCTCGCTTCACTCGCAAGCGCTGATGAAAAAAGCACAATATAAATCTGCGTGAAAAAAAAACACCGTTATCGGATCGATTCTCAAACTTGTCCGATCAGCTCGCGAGTTCTCGAACCATTGACCCATGTTGATATTCTATTCATAACTGTCCCACCATGTATTTTTTGTAGATCAATATCGAATACATCGGTTCAAGTACAAGAATTTCATGTTACACTTTCAGCAGGGCTAATGCACTCATTTCAGGTTTAGAAGAACGAACTAATTCCCAAACAAATAAGAAAAAGTTTACCAAATCACGTGTACACCTCGTTAGTGAATGCCTAATAACAATGAGATTTATATTCTGCGAAGGTGTTGCAGATCACTCATTTCTTCATAAAACGATGTCTCTATGCATAATCTTTCGGAAAAACACCAAAAAAAATATTGTGTATCAAAAAACAACATCAAGTTCAATCGTCCCATGTTGATATTCTAGGCATAACAGGCTCACCATGAATTTTTAAACCCCTAATCAAGCATGATTGATTCAGTGAGGGGATCTCATCACATTTCATTAAACAATAGTATAGTGCTTATAAAAAAACCCGGTGTATTGCTAAATTGAAATGCTTAAA
Organism: Toxorhynchites rutilus septentrionalis; assembly: GCF_029784135.1. Classification (NCBI taxonomy): domain Eukaryota; kingdom Metazoa; phylum Arthropoda; class Insecta; order Diptera; family Culicidae; genus Toxorhynchites; species Toxorhynchites rutilus. The sequence continues at coordinate 134,139,055 of NC_073746.1, forward strand.
GCCTTTGGTAGACAAATTTGCGAGAAAACTTCGATTGCGTTTTTCTCAGTTGCTGATTTTGGAACATGGAACAACTATGCGTAGAACGACAGTAAAGGTGTGCTAGAAGGTATGTATTCTACACAAAATTACTCATGCAGATAAGATAAAGTGAAGAATTGCAATATTTTGTTCAGAATTGGTAACAGTTTTGTCGATTTTAACAGCTTTTTTCTTCTGAGTGTTCTTGCAAAATTGAAGTCGATGAATAAATGATTCAGGTCCAAATGATTCAAAAAATTTAACGCACCAGAACGAAAGTAACAAATCGTTAATTCCAAAGATACGCATAGCACTTTGAACTTTTGGTACATTTGCGATGAAGTTCTCCTCTACTCAAAGCTTTGATTGATCGGTTAAAAAAATACTACACGTAACTAAACTAAGGCTAAACAATTTTCTTACATACAATTGAACTTACTGCAATATTTGCAAAATTACCGAAGATTTTTTAAACCACTCAAAAAACCTGTCTCTGGTATTTCTTCCCAAATTCGATTCAATGTGATTATGTAAACGCGAATCATCGACCACGCGACGATAACGGCGGAGAGTTATGTTTGGGAAACCTGAGAAGGAAACACAGAGAACTCCTCTAGAATCACACGAGTCGGCGAAATCTTTTGTTATTTATCACGCGTACGCTGCATCCCGTTATTTTTGAGAAACCTAAGGGTTATCTTCCTAAAACAAAAGAGTAAGGTCCTACCACTCAATGACAGTTTTCGGGAAGATACATAGAATTATTGTGAAGCTCGCCATCGCGAATAATTAGCACTGCGGATCATCCGCTCGCGGATAATCAAGGTTCTACTGTATTTTAAATAGATAGGTTTGAAAGGATAGTGATGTATACTTGAAAAACAGAGATGAAAAATAGAAATCCTCGTGTGCAAATACTGAGTACAACTGAAAACAAAATTTCTACACAAATACATTCAATTCTTAGCTAAGACATCATCTTTCTCTATCTATTACTGGCAAACCGATATGAAACACAAATTCGATGCATGTGTACACGACATACTACTTCTCTCGGTATCTCTTCCATCTCTGGGATATTTTCACTGCAACCTAACTGATACACTCAATACCATAGCACATACGGGCCCCCGTCTAAGAATAAAGAGAGCAAAATTTTATTGTTGCTCGCTTATCGCTTTCATTTATTCTCGCTGCTATCACAGAAAAACACTACATAGAGAGGACTTTATTTGTTTCACGGGTCATTCTGGCAAGCACACGCTATTTCGATAATAATGACACGAATCCGAGGGAATGTACCTTTCTCTTTCTCTTTCTCTTTCTCTTTCTCTTTCCTCTTCTTCTCTTTCTCTTTCTCTTTTCTCTTTCTCTTCTCTTTTCTCTTTCTCTCTCTTTCTCTTTCTCTCTTTCTCTTTCTCTTTCTCTTTCTCTTTCTCTTTTCTCTTTCTCTTTCTCTTTCTCTTTCTCTTTCTCTTTCTCTTTCTCTTTCTCTTTCTCTTTCTCTTTCTTCTTTCTCTTCTTTCTCTTTCCTCCTTTTCTCTTTTCTCTTTCTCTTTCTCTTCTCTTTCTCTTCTCTTTCTCTTCTCTTTCTCTTTCTCTTTCTCTTTCTCTTTCTCTTTCTTTCTCTTCTCTCTCTTTCTCTTTCTCTTTCTCTTTCTCTTCTCTTTCCTCTTTCTCTTTCTCTTTCTCTTTCCTCTTTTCTCCTTTCTCTTTCTCTTTCTCTTTCTCTTTCTCTTTCTCTTTCTCTT